>NC_143203.1:22970000-23274642 GCF_051530095.1 Phoenix dactylifera
ACCTCTTCTTCTTCCAGGCGGTCATCCACTTCCTGCAAGTCATCCTGGATTTCCTTCTCAAATTCTTTGTACGCATCACTGCATCAAGTTAACTGAAGCTCTTTAATCCAAACACAGAATTGTCTCTAGCAGGACATAAATTGGAAGAAAATTTTGCTGATGGCATTGCCACCTGGTGAACCAACTGATGCGGCAAGGCTTGTAAAATTGAAAAATATCAAAAAAAAAAAAAAACAGAAAGAGGAGGGAAAAGAAGGAACTTTGGAAGATATGACACGACGTATTTATACAAATAAGCATCACCAACACATACTGTGACCAGGGTACATGGCAGTAAAATGGCAAAGACAGCAGTTCTGTCTATTATAGATAACCATTTCAAAATCAGGTAGAATAAAGTCTAGAAAACTCAGCAAATACAGTATGCCGAAAAACAAGCAACGGATAGTTTCTAGAGAGAGAAACTCTGGGGAAAGGAAACCCTGGAGAGAGGAATCTTCTCGGAGGTGGTCTAACGGTCATCTTCCACCGGCGAAGTGCCCGGTGAGGTCGCCGCTGGTCAAGGATACGAGGCTCACCTGCAACGCGTCGTGCCGCCTGGTTCCTGGAGGGGCACAACGGCAGGGATCCCGTGGGCTTTCTGACGAATCGGGAGCTCTCGCCTTCATCTAACATTCTGTCTTGCAGGTGCTCCATCTCCACAGGGCTCCACTACATGGACCGGAAGGGGAAGCAGCCGGCGGGGGAGAAGGAGGAAGGAACGGCGAGAGGAAACGGTAAGTCTAAATCTTCTTCTGGAAAACAGAGCGGCGGTCGGGGGGAGCACTCCGGTGCCTGGTCGAGGCCGGGGCCGTGGGTGACTCACTGGCCCTCGGCCGCGGAGGTGGAGCGGCTGAGCCGCCGCTTCCCGGAAGTCGTCACACTTCCGGAGGAACCCATCGCGGCGGCTCGGCAAGAGTGGGACGGGCGGGCGGTCATGGTGCGTAGCCTTGGCCGCCGTGTTCCGGCCGAATGGGTAGCCAAGGACGTGGCTACCAGGGCTAACCTTAAGGAGGTGGTGGCCGTCCCTCTAACGGACGGCTACCTGGCTCTGCGTTTCCGGTCGACGGCGGACCGAGACGGGGCCTTAAATGAGGGACCCTGGGTGGTGGCGGGGCAGCTCCTCGCCATGGCTCCTTGGGTCCCTGATTTTGAGCCAGGGGAGGAGGCCGTTACTTCGGTAACGATGTGGCTTCGACTCCCCCGCCTGCCGCCGGAGTATTGGTCGCCGTCAACCATCTTGGAGATCGCGTCTAGGGCAGGCCGGCCGATCGCTGTGGACGGGGTCACCGAGCAGCGACGGGCGATGGGTTTCGCCCGGGTGAAGGTGGTGGTCGATGCCACCGCGCCCCTTAGACCTGGGATTTTGATCCAGGGGAAGACGAAGGTGCGGTGGCAGCCCTTCGTCTTCGAGAACGTCCCCATTCTCTGCCCCCTGTGTGGGCGGATGGGTCACCTGGAGGCAGCGTGTCGTTTTCCGGTGTTTACTCAATCGGCGGAGGGCGGGCCGCCAGGGGAGGGGGACCCTGGGGGTGGCTCTGTTCCGTCGGCTCCTGCAGCGGGGATGGAGACCCAAGGGCCGATTTTTGGCCCTTGGATGGTGGCGACACGGCAGAGACCTCTGCCGCGAGAGTCGCGACAACCACGGCCGAGGGAGCCCGAACCTGGACCCGAGTCCGCCCCGTCTCGGCCGCCACTCCCACCCCCGGCAGCTCGACCGGTGAGGGCCGCGCCTGGCCCTGGACCTGAGCCACCCTTAGCCAGGCCGACATCGCCGGTTGCCCTCCTGACCCTACCGGTGTCCCCGGCCCAATCGGTGAGGGCCGCGTCTGGTTCAGGACCTGAGCCATCCTTAGCCAGGCCGACATCGCCGGTTGCCCTCTTCACCCAACCGGTGTCCCCGTCGGACACCGACGGCTGGCAAAAGCCGTCGAAAGTGGCCCGGCGACGGTCACCGGCTGGTGGGGGGGGGGGTGGGGTTTACCCGGCAGCCACTGTCCCGCTATGGGTTGACACCGTCGATGACCTTGACGAGGTAGACCCGGAGCCGAGTTCTGGTCGCGCACTGGAGAGGAGGAGCCCGGATCACAGGTGGTCTGACCTGGGTCCCAGTGAACCGTGCAGCCGGCCTCGCGGTAACAAGCGGGCTAGGGCCCCGGTGGGCCTCGGGCATCCACAGGGCCCAGGAGCGCGGGCCCAGTCGGCCTTGCCTAGGTCGACCCAGCGGGCCAGGGCCTTCAGGGCCCGGCGTGCTTCGCGTGGGCCAGCGGGCGGGGCCCAAGACGTGCCGCGCGACGGGAGCGGGGGCTGCGCCGTTGGCGCGCCGCGTGCTGTCGGCGCGCCGCGTGCCGTCTGCGAGCCGCGAGTTCTGCGTGCTCGGGGCGCGCGGGCAGGCCGGGCCTACCGGGGCGCGCGGAGTGCACGGGCCCATCCGGGTTCGTTCACCACGCGGGCCCAGCGTGGACCGCGGGGGGGGGGGCTACTCATGGACAGCGGGCCCTGCTACAGGGACAGGGTCCGCGGGTCCAGCCTGGGGGGCTACTCAAGCCCAGCTTGGGGGGGGCCCACAAGCTCAGTTAGCTGCATGCATGGGCACCCAGGATGAGCGGGACCTGCAGTTCCAGGGAGATTCGACAGAGGACCCCGGGATGCTAGTAGGCCCGTTTCAGTATAGGTCCCCGGGTGGGGGATTGGCCTCAGTGCAGGGGACCCCTCTGACTGTTGGTCAGACCCCCCTCGTGCGGGCCCCCTGGGATACACTGGAGGGCCTTGGGAGAGGCCCAGATGGGGTCTATCGGTTTGGCTCTCCGACCCCAGCCTTGGGTGAGCGGCTGGAGGCTGCTCCTGAGGGATGCGAGTCCAGGGCTCATCTTGGACTGCATTTGGAGGAGAGTCCGACCGAGCCACTGACGCCACGAGAGGGTGTGGTTGGGGTGCCGCCCGGAGGGGCACCCTGTGAGGGGCCCTCTTACAGTGGTGACGGGGGCCATGGTTCCATGGGTATAGCTATGGCAGAGGGGGACCACCCAGCTGTCGTGCGACTCATTAGGGCGGCGGTCATGCGCGATGCATCTGGCGATGCATCTGGTGTGGTAGAGTAGCAGGGCGACCTAGGTCGCCAGCTTGACATAGCTCCCACGACCCAGGGGGAGGATGAGCCTGAGGTCGACCCTGCGGACTGTGATCCATGAAGGTTCTAGCCTGGAATTGTAGGGGGGCGGCCAAGCCGGCCTTCATGTATTCCTTTAAGTGGCTAGTGCAGGTCCATTGTCCAGAGATCTGTTTTCTTTGCGAGACGCGATTATCGGCGATGGACTGGTTCGACTGAGGCGGCGCCTGGGAAGGGACTGGGAGACCTATGCAGTTGAGTCCCAGGGGCTGTCTGGTGGCCTTTTGGTCCTGTGGAGGCGAGGGGTGGCGACGATTGATGTCTTCCACTACTGCCCTCAACAGGTAGTCATGGTTGTATCGGAACCTGATACTGACTCGTGGGTGTTGTGCGGTGTGTACGCGAGCACGGACTACAGGGTTAGGAGAGCTCTTTGGCAAGAGATCGCCAACCTGACTGCCCAGAGTATCCCGACGGTGTTAGTTGGTGACTTCAATTGTATCCAGAGTGCGGGTGATAAGAGGGGAGGTGCGGAGTTCACGGATAGAGTGGATAGGAGGGAGTTTCGCGACTTCGTAATGCGGAACGGTCTGGTGGACCTAGGTTTTTCGGGACCGCGGTTTACCTGGTGTAACAATCAATCCGGTAGTGCTAGGGTTTGGGAGCGATTAGATAGGGCCTTTGCGACCCCAGATTGGATCCTCCGGTTCCCTACCTGCTGTGTTAGTCACTTACCCCGGATTGCATCTGACCACTGCCCTCTGCTGATTTCCACTTCATCGGGACCTGGTCATCATAGTCCCTTCCGCTTCGAGAAGATTTGGCTATCGTACCCTCAGTCTTGGGACATCGTTCGCGATGCATGGCGTGTCCCGGTACGGGGAAATGCGATGCAACGGGTCTCCCGCAAACTTGAGATTACCAAACGGCGGCTTCGTCGTTGGAATCGCGAGGAAGTGGGCGATATCTTTCGGAGAGTGGAGGGGGTCGAGACTGCGATTGCTGATCTACAGAGGAGAGAGGATCTCGGAGGTGAACTTTCGGCGGAAGACATGACCGATCTCCGGGGACTTCTAGCGACCCACCATTCACTGCTACGGCAGCATGAGATTTTTTGGCGACAGAAATCTCGGGTCCAGTGGGTACGTGAGGGTGATCGCAACACTAGGTTCTTTCATCGGACGACGGTTATCCGGAGACAGCGGAGTATGATTCACTCATTGCGAGATGGGTCCGGTCAGCGTGTGGAGGGTGAGCCTGCCGTCAGACAGGCTTTACTTGATTTTTTCCGCACCAGATGGACGGAGGATGGAGGCCCTGATGTTGATGGCCTCCTTCCGAGGCCTGATGTGGGTATTGCTGATGATGAGAATATGACACTGGTTCGACCGGTGTCGGCGCGGGAGGTGGAGGAGGCAGTCTGGGCCCTGGCAGCGGATAAGGCTCCGGGACCCGATGGGTTCCCCCCTTTCTTTTTTCGGAGATATTGGGGTATCATTCGGGCTTCAGTGGTTGAGGCTGTGCAGTGCTTCTTCACTCAGGCAGCTATGCCTGAGGATTGGAAGGCCACCTTCATCACGCTCATTCCGAAGCGCCAGGAGGCGGTAGAGCCGGGACACTTTAGGCCCATCAGTTTGTGCACAACCTTGTATAAGGTTGTGGCGAGAATAATGGTGGGCAGGATCAAGCCTCTATTGCCGGGCATTATCAGTCAAGAGCAGGGGGCCTTTGTGGCGGGGAGAAACATTTCCCACAATGTTATGTTGGCTCAGGAGATGATGTGGGATCTTCAGCGAGCATCGAAGCGGCGCAGCTTGATGGTAGTCAAGCTAGATATGGAGAGGGCATATGATAGGATCAGGTGGAGCTTTCTGCGGAAGGCTTTAGAGACCTACGGTTTCCATAGGAGATGGATTGGTTGGGTCCTAGGGTGCGTCCAGAGGCCAAAATTCTCCATTTTGGTCAACGGCACACCGTCGAGTTTTTTCGAGTCCACTATGGGACTGCGGCAGGGATGTCCCCTATCCCCTTACTTATTCATTATTTGTTCTGATATCTTGTCTCGTTCATTGCAGGGTGCGTGCACTAGTCGGGAGCTGGAGGCCTATATCCCAGCACCGGGGGTGGGACCTATCTCTCATTTATTGTTTGCTGACGACTGTCTTCTTTTGACCAGGGCGCATGCTTCTGATGCACGGGTACTCGCTAGAGTGCTGGCAGGTTACTGCGCGGCGTCCGGACAGAGAGTTAACTTCATGAAATCAGCCATTCGGTTCAGCCCTAGCACGGAGATTAGAGTCAGACTGGAGATCAGGAGGATTCTGCAGATACCAGAGCAGGAGGGGACATTGGTCTACCTGGGAGTCCCTATCACAGGCCGGAGACTGCGGGTGACAGAGTGCTCCGGGCTGGTACAGCGGGTCGAGGCCAGGCTGGAGGGATGGAGGGCATCATCTCTATCCATGATGGGGAGATTGACACTGGTCAGATCGGTGTTAGGATCTATGCCGGTATATCTCATGGCCAACACTGTGGTCCCAAAGACGACTCTGCTGAAGATTGAACGTCTTCTTCGGAGCTTCTTGTGGGGGTCTCATAGTGGGGGCCATGGGGTACATCTGGTGGCTTGGGAGCACGTCTGCCTCCCCATCAGTGAGGGTGGTCTGGGAGTGCATTCCCTCTTGGAGCGGCGTGAGGCCCTTGTTGCTCGACACGCAGCTCGCTTCTTGCTGGAGCCGCAGGGGCTTTGGAGCAGGGTGATGGCAGCCAGATTTGGCCGAGGGGGCTCTGAGGTGGCACGGAGTGGCCGCCGAACTTCCTTTATGTGGCGCGAGATTGCGAGGTATTTGCCGACTGTGTCGGCTAACACCAGGTGGCTGATAGGCGATGGGCGGAGCGTCGATGTGACCGATGATCCATGGGTGGACACTTTGCCTCTGAGATGTTGGCCGACGATGGTGGATACTGAGGCAGCAGAGGGGCTTCGGGTGTGTGACCTCCTAGCACCAGGGAGGACAGAGTGGGATGATACCAGACTACATCAGCTGTTTGGGACACATCTTGCTGCGAGGGTACGGTCCCTTCCAGTACCAGCTTGCGAGGGGCCAGACGTTAGGGTCTGGGGCACCTCATGCAGGGCCAGTGTCAGGCTGGGTGATCTATCCCGGGTCATCCAGCAGGAGCATGAGCGAGGACCAGACTGCGCCTGGATTTGGAGGTCCGGCCTCCAGCCGAGGGCAGCACTCTTTTTATGGAAGGTGATGTGGGATCGCCTTCCGACGAGAGCAGTGTTGAGCCGGCGTGCTTTGGGGATTCCCGCGGAGTGCGGGGTTTGCAGTGTTGATGAGACTGTGGATCATGTTCTATTTCAGTGCACTTGGGCGAGATCGACATGGCTGTGGACAGGTATCCCGGAGGAGGTGTGGCAGGAGAGGAGCCTCTTCCTGCATTTGATACGACAGGGGTTGGCCAGTCCCGGGTCATGCCAGGAGGCCATCCGAGCGACTTGCACAGCCCATCAGATCTGGCTGGCAAGGAACGCTCGCATTTTCAGTGGGCGCAGGATGTCGCCGAGGTTTGTTGCGGAGTCTGCTCGAGCACTAGCGATGGAGTCCAGACTTCCTACCCCCTCAGACACACCCTTGACAGCTTGGGACACCTGGGGTTCCTCTACTGCTCAGGCAGCTCCTTGGACGGTGTTTTTCACCTGGGAGCCCCCACCCCCGAGCTTCCTCAAGGTAAACTTTGATGGGTCGGTGCTGGACAGAGGTACGCGAGGCGGGGCAGGCTTCGTCATACGGGACCCTCACTCTAGGGTTGTGGCAGCAGGTGGCTGCCAGTTGTTCGTCACATCAGTTCCAGGGGCAGAGCTGCGAGCTGCCTGGGCAGGTCTTCGCCATGCTCGGCAGGTGCTGCAGGCCAGCTCGATCATCCTGGAGGGTGACTCGGCTACAGTTATTGGCTGGATCCGGCGGGGACTGAGTGGTGAGAGCATCGACCATCCTCTGATCCGGGACATTAGGATGATGGTGAGGGATGGCGTGGCCTTTGAGGCCAAGCATGTATTCAGGGAGGCCAACGGGGCGGCTGATTGGGTGGCTGCATTCGCGGCCCACCACTCTGGATACGCTCTGTGGGTGGGAGAGAGAGAGTTGCCATTGGCACTTCGTGAGATTGTGTATTTTGACTTTATTGGGTGTATTCAGACACGCGTTGTCTGAAACCCGGCTTTAGCACAAAAAAAAAAAAAAAAAAAAAATACAGTATGCCAGCAACAAGTTTCAGCTTATGCCTTAAGGGTTCTTTGATGCTACCAAGAAACATTCATAAAGACCAAAAAGAACACTAGAAAGAAGAAAACAACAGTGCAATTGTCATGCCATGTATCAAACATCCCTCTCCGATCATCAGTGAAGCCATCCTCCAACTAACTGGCAGACTACATTGTTTGAAATATATATCTTCCATTTGACAGGAGGGTTTCTGATATCTAAAACTACAAAACATTCCATCTATTAATGTCCCAGAAGTCCCTTTTCACCACTAACAGCCAAGGTTTAGAGATGAATTTAGATCGAGAAAAGCCAGCCAACCTTTAGCTTCTGTGACATTTTTCATTGCCTGTGTCCCACGTGTTCCTAAATCACATATGGAGTTTTAGCAGTGATTCATCAAGGAGTTCTTACTTTGCACTACAGCCAGAGGTATCAAACAAAAGATAATTTATTTTCCATTTAGCATTACTAAGGTTGATGTGCTATCGCAACAAACAGAGAAACTATAGGGTAAGTGGTTACCCGTGTCAAGTGGAATAATGCAAAGAAGCTTTGCTCATTTTCAAGAACTACCTTATTGTGGTCAACATATTTTGGCTTGTGCATTTAAAGCTTTTTAGTTTCCCTAGTACAAAGTATCAATTACTATTAATCATTAATAGAGAAAACTATGGAACAAAAAGAATCAATCCACACTATTCTTTGGAAGATCCACACCGCTAGTCATTGGTGGGTCAGATCTCGCATACATACTTCAACAAACTCTTCTATTAGACGGCACAGATCTTGCATCCTGGCATGCCAACAAAGGGTTTCCAATGTTCACCACCTTGAAACAGCCATAAATTGATGTAATAATCTTTGCTTGCTCTCACATTTGCTATCGTCCATCCTATTGTCTAAAGATGTAATACTTCAAATTTTGCCAATGCAATTACTCTGAGATAAATCATCCCCTTTCCCCTTTTTCTTTATCTTTTCTCCATTCCAAGGTTTGGTTAACCTAACAAGCAGCTATCTACATCTATCTTCGGTTCCCTCTTAATGATTGATGATTGGTAGGTTTCAGCACCTTCCTGATAAATCTAAAAAAAGGAAATCTCATCTTAATAATTGTAATGGTACAACTATATGGACATAAGTTCTGCCTTCAATAAATTTCTTATTCTGTTTTACATGCGCCAAACAACCGTTCAACTAACTTGTTGGATGATGATCAGCCCACCTCAGTTACATACATTGTTGGAGGTATCTGATAGATTAGGAAGGGTGCAAAAATCTCCAATAATTCCTCAGAATGCAATGCTGAATGTATTCAGTATTCTTGCATGACGTATTTATAGCTATTTTAACTTCTTGAGATTCTGTTTTTAAGCACGGTGGATTTCTTGTTTGCCACGGCCATCCAGCATGAGATTTAGAGTTTAACCATCCTAAGCAAAACCAAGAGCATGCACACATTCATGGTGCCTGTGACATGAGGAAAATAGGTCCAAGCATAACAAGAAAGAGAGGATTCCAGAAGTTATAAATTCTGATGAACATAAATTCTATTAAACAATTTTAGTCGCAGCAAATTAGGTCCGTAACTCCTCAAAACTTCATCAATATATCATTTTATCAATTCAAAACTAGTTAAAATTGTGTCGTACTGATTTTCAATCCCTCTCAGAAAGAACCTAAATTTATATAGAAATGCGAAGGTTCGCTCACAGTGGTCATGATACAACTAAACACCTTCTACTCTGGAAAGAAGCTATGGATAGCATTTGAATTTGGCAAAAGAAAGACATGGAAATTGTTAACACAAGTCCTAGAGAAAAATCTGACATATGAGCAGGGATTTAAGTTATAGCCAGCATGGTACAGGAGGATAACATGCCACTGCTTTTCTGGTATGCGGCATTGGCAGAGTACTGGTTGCTTGCCCATTATTGACATGCTGTTGCATAGTGCATGCCAAGCATGGCACAACAAGGTATGTACCATGCCCATGCTAGGTCAGCATGCCACCAGCATGTGATGCTTCAATCCTCATATAAAAGCGTAATTTTAAATATGGCAACTCTTAAAAATAGGGTCCCAAGAATGTAATACAAGTTTACTAATATATAAATATATTGGACAAATATCTATGTTCAACGTAATTAACCTAGCAAACTCAGCCTTAAGCAAGAGAATATGTTCAGAGCTCCCATTTCTCGATTTAACAAAGATAAAAACAAGTTAAGCATAAAAGGTTGAACTCGGGATTATACACACTCCAAAAATATTTGTTACTATTTATTAGCAAAAAAGGGACCTTCATTAAAAGTTGCAAACTTTTTATAGATAAAGACCCAAGGAAGATTCTTTTTGTTTTTCAAGAGCAGATAACTTTTCACTAATCTTAGAACTACAATTTCCAGACAGTTCAAAGACTTAAGAGTACAATATATGTTGATTATTCTTAAAATTCTAATGCAATGAATCCACTAATTCAAATGAACAGGAGTGCCTGTAGCCTCCAGGTTACAGAAGCTATCAGGAATTTCCAAAGTAGAACCATGTACCTGATGAGCTTGCCAGGAGAATGTACTTGAAGAAATGATTCATGAAACATATGTATTTCCAATCTAGTTCATGATTGGTTGCATAAATTGTTCCATAAAAGAGATTTGGATACAGGAGGACTGTTTATAGGAATACAGTGAGAGATTGTGTGAATTCATTTTTAATGGTTTCCTAACAATACAGTAGGTTTAGCTTCTCAAATGCTTCAAGACATGTTGGACAAGGTTCGCACAACTGTCAAAAGACAGTTTCCTAATTATTAAAACAACTAGCATTGCTCCAAACTCAAACCAACAAAGAAAAATCAGTTTCATAGTCCATCAAGCAATAGAAAGCATAAAATCATGAGAAGTTATGATTATAGATTTGGTGATAAAGGAGCTTACTTGATATCAATCTTTACAGGTTCAATGCCACGTGCACGGAGATCAGCATCCTTGTTATCAAAGAAGCCTTCAGGTAATGCTCCTTTAACCTGCTTGGCTTCCAGATTGTCCTGCTGTTTTGATGGTTGACTGAGCTGCTTGGACTGCATATTATCACTTTCTTCCTTTCTATCAAAGAAGTCATCAGGAGGAGCTCGCTTTAGCTGCTTGGCTTCTAAACTATCTGTATTTCTTGGAGCTTCGCTTTGTTGTCTGGAAGACTGATTTTCACTTTTTTCCTCTTTATCAAAAAAGTTTTCAGGAAGAGCTCCCTTAAGTTTCTTGACACTAGTGTCATCCAACCTTTTTGATGGCTGACCTAACTTGGCAGATTCTTTAGTTTCACTTCTTTCCTTGGTCTCTGAATCAACCTGCTCATCAGTCTTCTTCACAGATTCTGGCACCCTCAACGACTGGCTCACAGGAGGAGAAACTTCTTTCTTCCCTTGTCGATGATCAGAGATATCAGATCCAACTGATGAGCTAGCAGAATGGATCTTTGCTCCAGTAAATGTATCTGGACGACAGTATGTTAATCAGTTGGCTGGTAAAATATTGGTTGGAAGAGTTTAAATAGTGTAAATAGACTGGATAAGCATGTCAAAGTGGTTATTTGGGTCAGAAGTATTGCAAGTTGCAGCAATAATGAAACACAAGAAAATGGCAACATTAACTAAGTATGAAAAATATCATTAAACTGAACTAAATATTAGTCTATGCACTGTCTGTTGCTATTGCATGAAATAGCTAAGCATTATCGAAATATAAACATCGTCAAAATATAACCATTGTTGACATACAACCATGAAAACACAAAAAATTGCATTACTTTAGAGTTTAGAATATCTTTTCTTTCCCAACAATTAAAGCATCTCCATTCTCCAATCTCTCTCTCTCTCTCTCTCTCTCTCTCTCTCTCTCTCTCTCTTCCCCTTTTAATCCCTTCTAGCCCAGCAATATATTTCCTTCATTTAGGGGATCCTCAAGCTAGTGACTAATAATATCCCAATTTCCTGGATTATGACAGCTGACAAGTAACAAAAGAAGAGCAAAGAGAACTACTTGAGATGAATGAGTTGCACAAATTAAGGGGAAAGTAATGAAGATTCAACTGATAGGGTATGGACATGTATTACTCACACTGGAGGGGGGCTCCAGTAAGAAGAGGTACATTAATTTGTTCTAAAAGATGCAAGAAAAAGTGGGGAAGACATAAGGCAACATGGGTGGGGGTTATGTTAAAAAAATATTGACAAGCTTGAAATAATATAAGAGTGGCCCTAAATAGGACTGCTTGTGAACAAGCATTCAACAAACCATCCCTAGATAGTCAGGATGAGGCTAGATGGTTATGATTATGGTTGGTTAAGGAACTACTTAAGAAGAATGGGAAGTCACATGGGCATAAATTGCTAAAGGGATAAAAAAGATAAGATTTCAATAACATTACCAATATACAAGCATATCACATCTCTTTTAGGGGAAGAAAAACTTTCAGGATCCCGGATAAAGAAATGAGATTTATGTCTCAATCCTTAATCATGTAAATAGGTAGGCCACCGCCCTTGCTAAATCATGAATTGGGTATATGTGGTCTAGAATCCAGATAGGGACAAGATTTCAATCAACAACAAAGATTTAGAGGACTATGCCACAAAAATGGAAAGCCCCATGAAGCAAAAAATATTACACAAGTGAAGATAAGAAGTCAAAGAGGCTGTCAGCACACCAGCTAGGTTTCTTATCAGATTAAAAACCTAGCTTACACTGCTACTATTCCAAGGGAACTTTCTAAATCATTGACGTATTTCTTAGCAATTTTTATGATGTCACTTTAAAAGAAATGCAGTTTCAATCTCATTTACTGAATAGCATGAGAAACCTGGTTCCTGGTGCCCCTCCAACCATTTTGACAAAATGTGAGCATAAAGAACATCAGGGGAAGAACTTGAGCATTAGTGGATGACCAAATTCACTCTAGCTTATAGTTTCTTATCATTTGAAACCCAACAATAATGCACTTTTCGAGAACACAGCCTAAGTAGTTATCTTACCAGTCTTTTGCCTTTTTTCTTCTTGCTTATCAAAAAAATTTGCAGGCAGTGTGGAAGATGACCTTGGCTTCTGCATCTCTGCTGGAGGTTCAGTATTTACATTATTGCCACGAGTCAGTCCAGCAGCACTAGCTTTTACGTTCTCAATAGCCTGTTCAAAGAACACATTGGCAATATACATCACCAGAATATATAACATATATAACAGATCTGCTTCTCAGTTAAATGTCAACACATGCATTCAGCAAATAAAATGTGAGTTCATAAATAATGAAAAGTTAATTAGAAGCACAGAAAATGATGAAGATTGGAGATGATAAAAGAAACCATAGTAACCATAAATCTATGGCATTATTCATATTATTGCAAAAAAAAAATAAAGCACAGATACACAACCAGTGAATTGTTAGAAAATAACTTTAGGAAGAATTGTAAAAGGCAGCAATATGCAACACTGACATGATGTTACATCCAGTTATAGTATGGTTCATCCATTCAGTCTACTTATCCACCCCATTATAAGTCAACAAGATACCATTCAGAATGTCCTTTTATCTTTCCAACTGATCCTCACTCCAATTGTTAAATTTGGTACTTCTGCACTTTCATTTCAAAAATTAAAAGGAATTTTATTTTCCAAATCAGTATGCTGCAATAACTCGACTATAAGGTTAAACCATCCAAAACTTCAATGCACTTGTATACACATATATCTTAAAACACCTATATGAAACAAATAACTATAGCAAAGGAAACCATTCCTAAAAAATTAAAAGATATATCCAAGGTATCACCATAGACAGTCACATTGACAACTGAGGAAACCAATCCTTGTATTCTTATAATACTTTATTGTTGAAGCATAGTTTATATCAGTACATTAATAACAAAGTTGTTGTCCAATAGAACAAAAGTCCAAATCAACTAAATAAATCAAGTCTTCTCCGTATAAAAAAAAAGAAATTTGATGAATTATATGTATACCAAGCAGAGGACCAGCAAATGCAAAAATTTAAGGAACATAAAGCAGCAAAAATCTTACCTCATGATGCTTTCGGGAAGCTTGGTGTGCAGGCCAAAGTGATTCAGATTTCAGAATAACATTACAGACTCTGCAAACTGGTTGATCATATTCATTGTACCTACACAAAGAAAAGTCTTAACTTAAGCTGACTGTAATAATATACACATTTAACATTCCAAAACAAGTTATAATTCCACAGCAAGAACAGCATGTTTGCCAAATGTCAAGCCTAATTGCTACGTCAACCAAGGCATATGTGGTAGTTCAATAAGCTATCTGTCTCTTTCATGAGAAAAAAATACAAGTCGGAAAAGTTCTCACCGCAAACCTAAACAAATTGAATGAAGCAGAATGATTTCAGTAAATATGTGCCCAATCTTGATTCATTTTCAGCTAGTTTGGCCATTTTAGGTCGAGTAAATATGTGCCCGATTCTAGCAAGTAAGCTTCCCCTCCTCTTCCTAGATCCTTCAAAGAAGATTTCAATACCATCCCCTGTCGAAACTTCCACAGATCGCCATATTACGTCTATATTATCTCAATCAGTTTTCATCACTTGGCCTCAATCGGTGCAGCCCCTATGGCTGCAAACCTATTCTTTTCCTAGATCTAATGTACATCCATCTCAACATTCTCGAATATGTATGATTCAGTTTATTTCCCGTAACAACATTTATTGTCTAACATTTTGGCCATACAAGCATTTTCAGCATCCTTGTCATTTCATAAATTTTTCTTTTTGTCGCTAAGGTATGTGTATATCACATGACACCATAGGGGCACCTATGCAATTCATTCATCTACTTCTAATATTATACATATGTCTTCATCTATCTTCCATTCTTTTGTATAACGAATCCTAGATAACAAAGTAAATCACCCCATGGTGTCTCTTAACCATTAACCAATCGAAGTCCTCATCTTCATTTCTGTTTTCTTTTGTTGAAATTGCATTCCATATTCTCCGACTTTGTTCTTTGAATTTTTAAAACTATAACCCTCTAAGGCTCTTTTATAAATGTAATTTAGCATTTTATCTTGTCTTCTTCTCATTAATCTACACTATATCATCTATAAATAGCATATACCAAGATATAACACTCGGAATATACGTATTAAGTTTATTTGTGATTAGTGTAAAAAGATATGAGCTTAATGATGATCCTCGATGTAAGTCAGCTATAATGTGGGATATATTGTTCCACGACTACAGCTAGTATTTGCTGCTAGACATGTCATCAATAATTTCGATGTATCATAATATGCACACCTTTCATTCTTAAACCCACAAAGTACCTTTCCTGGTACTCTATCATGAGCTTTCTCCAAATCCAACAAAGACCACATCCAGACTCTTCCTTTTTTCCCTCTATTTTTTCCCATAGATTTCCTAAAAAGATAAGCGTTACCATTCACCTGCTTGGCATATAACCAAATTGGTTTAACTAAGATCATTCTCATTTTTCTTAATCTTTGTGGTGTCACCCTAACTCTATCGAGTGGCTTTTGAGTTTAATCGCACAACAATCAAAGCATTTTGTGCATCTCCTTCATTCATATAGATAAATACCAATAGTATTCCACTTATCTAGCATTTTCTTGGTTCTGGAAACTTGATTAAATAAGTTAATCCAACCAACAAATATAGTCGCCTTAAATTCAAGGAAGTCCATCCAAAAGCATGATGATTTTCAGAACATTTGGTGTTGTTGGAAGAACTAGGAAACTAGCGTTAGGGGACTAGCCTAGACATTTTTGCAGCCTACTTATGCACATTTTTCCAGTGTTAATAATTGCAAAATTTCCCAATAAGAGATAAAATATCATGATCATGCCCATTGCATCCAATATATCTCGTCTTCATATAAGCAGTGAAACGATATTGCCTCCAGGATTCTTGTGATACATCAGAACAAGTGTTGCTTCTTTTTTCATACATCATAGGAAAATTACTCACAATAGAGATTTGGTTTGGGTATACACCTTTTTCTAAGGAGATTTGTTTAACATGACAGATAAAAGGGATGCAAAAGACATTAGGGTATAGTTTTGGAGTGGTTTTGGATTTATATAACTGTATTTGACAAAGCTTCAATCAAAGTTCGTCGTCTTAGTACCAGACCCTATATCGGTACCACACTACCATAGTGTCAGTACGGTATGGTACAAAATTTTTTTAACATACCGAGTGTTGATATGCCATCCATACTGGATACCGGTACGATACGGCACGCCCCATACTGCTCGATTCAGGCCGGTACGGCATACCTTGTCTTCAATCATAATATGTGAGTTGTAATGCTAAATGAAAGAATTGATTTTTTTTTTAGTATTATTGACCTTTACTGAATCTCTCAACATAAAAGCATCCAATTCCACCTCTCTTTAGGTGAAAAAAGAAGCAAAATCCATGTAATGCTTTAGGGGAAAAAAATTATACTTGGGTTTGCTTGTAATTTTTGCCTCGAGAGCAATGGTGGTTGAACCATACAAAATTTGTGGAGGATACTAGCCTTCAAGATATGAAAGCCATTCAAGTATCCACACTTGAAGGACTTAAAAGTAACAAGTAAATTAGATGGAAATGGTGATGACAGAGTAATGTTATGTCCACAAACTATTTATCCACTTTGTTACTCACATTTGTGTGGTAGCATGCGATTGAAGTTATTTTCGAATTCAGAAAGTCATATTAAACATTATTGTTGTGCTCTCTCTAATCATCTACAGCCACAACAATGAACAAAATGGTGTGGGCATAGATTGCTCAAGATGACATTTGTAGAAAATTAAATTTAAGAGTGGTTGATATTGTTAAGATGAAAGACATGAACTTCATCTCACATTGTATTTCTTTGATAAAGTCATAATGAGGCACCAATATTGGTTATCAAAATTTATGATCGAACAAGACCAAATGCACCTTTATGCCATTGTTGATATCATTACTTTAAGTGTTGTTAGCTAATGATGAATGAGAGAAATCTAGGCATTGATTGAGCTCTCGATACACAATCAGCTTGTACGTAAGTAAAAACTTGATATACACATTCAACATATAAACTCATAAAAAGAATGAAAATTATAAGTATAACATAGAACGAACACGATTTCAGTGTTATTGCTTAAAACAACAACAACAGCAGCAGCAACAATAAAAGGAGCATTTTCAAAACGCACTTTTCCATTTGGTAGTTGTTCAGTAAACACATGCAATAGAAGCAACTTTTGTTGGTAAGAGAGTGTGGAAAATTGTATTATTCAAAATCTAAGTTTAAAGTGGGTTTACTAGGTGTTTGATATGAAATTGCAATTGGTTTTAAGGTTTATCTTTGGCCTTATCCATGCTAATTTTCAAATTTACGATTCAAGCCCTAACTTTTGACCACAAATAGTCAGATTTGAGTTAATAGAGAAAAATATGATGTGAAACTATATACAAACAGTCATGATTGTATGTAATCAGCTCCCAACCTAGGCTGAGGAAACTTTGTGAAAGAGAAGCTGATGCCATAAAAACTTGGAAAGCCAATTGGCGTGAAGGAAATCCTACTTATTTGTTGAATAGTTGAAGTTCATGCATCCCCATGAGCAACCCCTCTGAGACCCCATAATTAAAGAAATGTAGATTGCAGACAAAGCAGGAATGAAGCAGTTTTTAATATAGGGAATTCCATCCCCCTCCTAGGAAAAATTATAGGCTTGGCAACAAGCGGGCAACAAGCGAGCAACAATCCAAGGATCCTGCCTTTATATTTATATATTAAAAAAAGGACAAAGTTAAGTTTTCAGTGCATATTCAAGAGCGTTATATTGTTTTTTCTACAGTTTCAATGATATTCATATAACAAAGAGACCAAGAATGAAGATTTCACCGCGACAGTACTGGATGATCTTAAATACCTCACAAGGGGGGAATCAATGCGCTTATCCCGTTTCTGTGCAGACTCTCTCAATTTCGTTCGAAACAAAGCCTTCCTCTTATCCATTGCCGATTAATCCTAAACAAACACCAACTTCACTCCTGCTCCAGATGTCCTGCGATGCCACAATAAAATTATATATTAAAATAAATAAAGTGAAAACAACAAATGATCAACGTGATTTCCATCAAGAATTGTTGAAGCCCAGACGGAATTGGGGGCAATGGATTTCTATAACCTGAAGGAAGCTGAAGGATTTATGAAATAGGAAAAAGAGAAATCGTATTTCATGGAAATAGCTTGATTCTTCCAAAATTCCTCGAGACTGAGATGTAAATATACAAAAATAAGATAGAAAGTTAAAGAAACTGACCTAAATTCCGTCCGCAGAATCCAAAATTACAGCCAGTCTTCTGAACTCTTTAGGGCTTCTTGGTTCCCTTTTTGCTTCTCTCTCTTTTGTTTGGTTTAGGTCATGAGCGCCTTCGAGCCAAGCGCTTGGAAGGGAGATGGGAAGGAGAAAAGGCGTCACGAAGGTTTGGTCGGATTTGGCCGTATCAATAGAAATCCATAGTTTGAATATTTTAAATTTTAGCCATATCCCATATTTATACCCAAACATTTCTGGATATGTTTTTGGAGTTATTTTTGATGCCCTGAAAAATTATGACATCCTACACTGAAAAACGTTTCAGATTTGAATTTAGAATTCAAACTCGACTAAATATGTTATTGGGCCCATTCCCTGGACTCAAATCTAAATTTTTAAATTGGGTTTGAATCCAATTTTTGAATTGATACGGCCTTCTACTATTATCCACCTACATAACGATTAATTTTGATTGGTTAATTCGACCTTCACCGATGATCCGCTACTATAATGGCTCCAATAATATATGTATTTCGTGTGTATCTCATGGGTGGACAAAATGCATGACAAGGAACCAAGAAATAAATTAGGAGTGGGGAACAATATAGCCACAAAACGAGATGACCCAACACAACAAAGCTGGACCCAAATCCTACTAAGCTAAAATATGAAAGACTTAGCTTAAAATTAAATTGTGCTTAATGGCTACTTTGAAAAAACATGGGTGAACCATGTGTTTGAATCCATTGCCTAGAGTGCAAGACGAACTAGATTAGGAGATTATACCATGCTAAGATATATTTGATCGAGCACATTCCATATGATCTAAGTTCCCGTCACAACGAATGTGGATTTTTCAAAATTGGACCAACTAGAATGAAATTGGAAGGACCGAATTGGACTAAATTTGAGGCTCAATCCAACCCAGATCCACTAAGATATTTTGTTGAGGTTTTAGTCCAAACCACGATAAATTCAGAGCTAGATGGGAGTTAGCCCTCGAAGAGCAGATAAGTTTAGTTGAAGATAGTAATTGGGTAGGATCTTTAGAAAACTTGCAGCATTTGCTGCTCTGCCCTCCTTAATTTTTTTTTTTTTAAAAAAAAAAAAAGTGGAGGAAGAGCGTTGAAATCAAATGCGATTTATCGTGCAAGTCTTGGATAAATTGATGGATCACATCCAATAGATGCCCACAAATGAAGAGACTGGAAATTGATGATGGTTTTGTATAATTTTATTAAAGTTTTAAAACCTTTCACACTTGTTATTATATCCATGTCTTTTGCTTAGTCGAGGAGATAGTACACGTTTATGCCATATTGGAATAGTAGAAAAAGTACATGGTAAAGTTCTCAAAAAAAACATTTGAACTAGGACAAAGTAGATGACTTGCAACATAAGGAACAAGGGTCCCATTTAGAATTGAGAAACAAGAGACTTATGAAATAAATAGTTTTTGGTTCTTGAATTCTATGGCGCAAATGAATGGGAAATGAATCAAAAAGGATTACAGCCAGTTGGGCAATACATGGTTTATCGAACACATAAGCTTCCAATGTAGATTAAACCCAGCAAACTAAATCAGAGCAGCTTAGTTTAGAGTAAATAATCATCAGCTTATTCACATTTGAAATATATAATATTATATTCTTGCATAATTCACTAGAGGCTTTTATTTGGAATTCTCTTCAAATGTTTATCTCGTAGTTTTTAGTATTTCTTTTTCTAAAAGGAAAGCTATTGAAGTTTTTTCCTCATGCCCTCATTAGTTTTCTTAATGCTTTAACCCAAATCATATTGGCAAACACCTCATTCAAACCGGTTTATTGAGTTGTCTTGCATTAGTCAATTATCAACCCAGAATCGTGTCTTTCTTTTTTCCATTTACTTTTTCAAAATATGGTTTTAGGATTAATCTTCCATAGTGTCTAATGTTACTCCTTCATCCTTATTGGGCTCTGAATACTTGTTCAAAAATAGCTCTTGGCCCCAAAGCAGATTAAATTGTTAGATGAACATGATGTACATCTGGTTTAATCTGCATGCAATGTGCCTTACTAATCTATCTTTCTTCAAGTTGATCTACATGGTGGTGTCATCACTAAAATAGCTGCTCATGGCGACATTGTTTCTGCTACCATGGAGATGAGATCAATGATATTTATTCATGAGAGTTATTTTTCAGCAATTATTTATTACTTAATCTCTGAAAGTTATACAAAAATTATATATATATATATATGTATGTATGTATGTATGTATAAAAGCTAGACTAGTTATGTTTTAGGAGTAACATAGATATAGATATATAACAAATTCAGTCCCGTTAAAATCATAAAATAATTGTTATTTCATAACATGGCCTAGGTTATACTCCAACTCTACAAGGTTTTTAGAACCATTAAATTCAACCATTTTGCTAGATGGCTAATAGTGAGGTGATCAAGATTCGCGATAACTGGATGATGATGAGGGACAGAGGGGTTGTCCAGGCGTAGCATGTATTTAGAGAAGCCAACGGGGCTGCGAATTGAATGGCCACCTACGTGGCTAATCATGTCAGTAGCATCCTGTGGGCGGAGGATGGGAAGCTACCTCGGAAGCTCCGTGATATTTTGTTTTCCAATTTTATTGGATGCATCTGTACACATGTTGTATGAATCATCCAGTCTAGCAAAAAAAATAAAAAATTTGGATAAAATTAGAAAGATCCCACATTTCTTGAGATTCTAAAGGCATAAGAGAGATCGAGGTCTTAAAATCCGATATCAACTATCTTATTAGAACAAAATCTGAAATATAAATTTATATAAAATTGTAAAAACCAGTTTGAAAATCTCATGATGTAATCATCAACAAAATTGATTTCGTTAAATGAACATTAAATAACAAAACTAAGATGTTCCACCAGATCAGACGGTCCATGAATCAAGGGTACACTGAACCCCACAGTAGGAGGCAACCTGGGTCGCTGTCAGCGCTGCGAGCCCACAAGTGTACACTGGAGACCGACAAGGGGGTTTGTCCCTCCGGACTCCGGAGGCCTCCATCAAAATCCCCATCCTAACCATCGCGCCTGTTATTACTACTTCCTCCAACCCTTATCTCCTCCCAACCCTAACCCTAGCCCTTTGGTAGGGTTTGGGGCTGTCCTCCTCGTCCCCAGTCCTCCACGGTTGCCGGTGGAAGCTGGCCTTTTTGGAGGTAAAACGCCTTCCTTTTGTACTGATCTCTTGAGAATTTTGCAGTGGATCGGTGCTTTCTTAGTGTAGTCCCAGTGAATTTCTCGATTTGTTGAGCAAATTGTGTATTTTGTTGATGCCTTTTTCCTGATTTCTTGGATGCCTCGATGCTCTTTTTTCGCATTTCTGATGGATTTGTCTTAGTTTTTTTGGATGAGTTGGTGAGACAGGATATGTCGATTTAGGGCGTTCTTTCTCAATTGTGGATTCGTGATTCCTTAGATGCTGAAATCTGGAAGCATCTTGGTGAATTAGTTGTATAATCTATTTATATTTTTCGAAATATATGGATTCTCCATTCGCTGCTTTCTTTCCTTCGTCCGTTTTTCTTTTTGTTTAGGTTTTTTTTGTAGCAGCAGTATTGGATAGGAGGAACGCTATTAGACATAAAATGTTTCAGATTTCATTCCTGGATGCAAAAGATGGTTTCTTGTCATTATGGGCATCGACATTTTGAGTCTTGATGATATCGTGGTTCACCTGCGGGGAAAACTCTAAACTGATGTCAGCGGTGCCTGTTACTTCACTCACCTTAATCTCTGCTATGTGCTGATAGTTACTAGGTTTGCAAAAACGTTGTAGGGCTCGGTAGTCGTCGTAATTCGAATGCCTGGGCTTGTTGTATTGCACCTGTAAGAGAGTGAGAGATTATATTTGCATTTTTAGGGGAGTTGGTGGATGAATTATACTTTCAACTTTTTTTTTGTTTTTTTCTTTTGAGATGAAACTTAATTAGATTTGGAGTGAAGGAAGGGAGATTACCGTTCCAGATTCTCATTCTCATGTGAAGATCATAAGCGACTATAATCCAAATACACGTTCTGCAGAGTCTTCCACCTTCTAATCTTTTGGCTCAAAATTGCCTGTTCTCTTCTCTTAAAATCCTTGTAATTGGTTTCATAATAAGGTTGAGTATGTTATGGAAATGGATTGAAGTTTTGGGTGGTTTTATTTTTTATCATGCCGGTGTAATATTGTCTATGTGCAAAAACATTATATGGGGAACGTCTTATTTAAAACCGAGTCGATGCGAATCCACATTTTTGACATAATCTAGTTGATATCTAAGAAGTGCCATCACAGTCTGCCTGATGCTTGCGATCAGCTTAAAAAATAAATACTGCATAATTGATGTTGGGCATTTTCCTTTTCATGCTGCAGATGTTAATTGATGGTTGATGCTGATTTCTCCCTTCTGGTACTTGTCTGTGGGACTGTAAAGAGTTACCTTGTTGCTGCTGAATTTTTGTGTGGAAGGAGCAGGAGTCCAGACTTGAATTTGTGATTTGATTGGAGAACTTTGTTTTGGGGGCTTTGCAGGCTGAGATAGCTGACGAAGAGAGTCTGGAAGATGTCAAGTGGAAACACACATTGGTGTTATGCTTGCAGGCAAGCGGTCCGGCCTCGTGGACGGGATGTGATCTGCCCCTACTGTGATGGAGGCTTTATACAGGAACTGAATGAGATAGATGGTGGTGCCCTCAGCCCTTTTGATTTCTCTGGACTGGAAACAGGTGAAGACCATGATCGTCGATTTAATATTATTGAGGTCTTGTCAGCCTTGATGAGGCAACGGATGACATTAAGGAACCGTGACAATGATGTTCGTGGTAGGCCTGGTATGATCGCAGACAATGGGATGGGATTTGGCCCAGGTCCCTGGCTGATCTTCCGTGGCCAGCTTCCTGTTCGTATGTCAGAGCATGGAGGTATGGAGGTCCTCTTTAATGGTGCCCCAGCACTTGGGTTGAGGCGTGCCAACGTGGGGGATTACTTTTTTGGTTCAGGTCTTGATGACCTGATTGAACAGCTTACTCGAAATGATCGGCATGGTCCACCACCTGCTTCACAGTCAGCAATTGATGCGATGCCCACCGTGAAGATAAACCAGAGGCATCTTCGTGGTGATTCACACTGTCCAGTTTGTAAAGACAAGTTTGAGTTGGGATCTGACGCACGTGAAATGCCATGTAAGCATTTATATCACTCAGATTGCATCACTCCATGGTTGGTCCAGCACAATTCCTGCCCAGTTTGTCGCCATGAGTTGCCATCACAGGGCTCTGGAAGTAACACCCGCAGCCGTTCGAGCAATCAAAATCCAAATTCTGGTGCCAGAGACAGTGAGAATAACAATTATTCCACAAGTAGGGAAAATGGTGGAGAAAGTCAAGGGAGGCGAAATCCACTATCCTTTCTGTGGCCTTTTCGCTCCTCAAACCCTAGTTCGAATTCTCACCAGAATGAATCAGGGGGAAGCAGTTCTGCTGCTGTTCATGAAGATATTAACCAGATGAGTTACTCCGGATGGCCCTTTGATTATTGAAATCTATCTTCAGCTAGTTCTTTGATGATCCTCCTATCGATGAACATAGTTCACTTCTGCAGTTTCATGTTCCATTTAAGCAAGATTCCACTATATTCAATGATGAAATTGACGTTTTCATATGAAACCTTTGTTGTAAGGTCATGAAACATCTAAAGGTCCTTGCTGTCTTCAGTGTGAATGGTGGCTATGCTTTCTTCTGCAGCATTTGCTTTGCTTCTTATTGCGTAAATTCCATGAAAATTTGTCGCATAAATATACTTTTGTTTACCTTATTTTGCTTTTGGATTTCTAGTGTGTTCATCATGAGAGGCTCAGCTATCATGTTTATACATGTAAAAAGGTAAAAAAAGAGCTAATAATATCCCTATGTATCCCTTGAGACATCTTGTTTTTTAGTTAAGTGCTACAGTTTGTGCTTGTAATGATTGTTCCTAAACGAGTTGCTGAAGAAGGTATTCTTGTTTGTACTATTCATCATCTCTACTTTTCTTTGCTTTTGAAACAACACAAGCAGGGGCGCTGCTCTACGACACGAGCAGGTGTTTGTTCATGCCTCTGCTAATAACACTTATTTGTGCTATCTAGGCACTTGTGACCCATTACAAGTCTGGTTATACTGACAGACCAACATTTAACCATCAACATAGTGACATGCCAAGATAGGAGGAACATATTCATATGGACTCCAATTTATGGGTCACCGAGTGCCTTTCCACTAGTTATTGAATTATGTTCTTTTCAATAATCATAAAGTAGGGACTCTACTTTCTGTATATAATATTTGGAGTGGTCCGGTTCTTCTGCATTTTCCAGCTAAACATGGGTTTTTTTTTTTCTGAATTGCGTCTTCTTTTTTCAATGATTTTGCAATATGTTCCTTTCACTAAGTGATAGACTCTGCCAGATGATCTTGTTGGACTTTGCTATCCCTTGTGGAAGTCTGAAAATGAGTACAAAATTCACTTCTTAGCATTTTAACCTGGTTGTATTATGAGGCTAGCTCAAGTGTTTATTTCCTGTTCTCATTTTTCCTCTTATTCCTAGACCTCTGTGATGGGAGAGCCCACTTGATGCAACAAATAATAAGTTCGGATGCTTGGTATCTTCCTAAGTGCTTGTTCCCTTCTCTAGTAAGAATCTGCAGAACCAGCAATGAGCATAACATACAGGGTATCGATATCAATAATTGCCACTGACAAGTCTTAACCTTTTTTTTGTTTGTGGTTGTATTTATTAATTCTCTAGTTGTTTCTTTGCACCAAGGCTTTTGTCTTTGCCCCTGGAGTCAACCCTTGCCGAAGAGCAGGTAGATTTTTTTTATTTGGTTGTGGGATCTTTACTGCACTTGGCTTTGATTATTATAGACAGCTGCAAACAGAGTCACTTAGGATGCAATTTAAAAGCCGCCGTTAATATACTATGTTTACCTCAAGTTCTGGGAATTGACTTCTTTGAGATCCTGGAGTCTCAAATCCCCTCTATCTTTTAGATATGCTGTGCTATTGCTTGGTGCAATGATAAAAGGCTTAGTTTAACTAGGTGCGAGTTTTGAGTCCTGAGGACAATCATTTAATGTTTAAAAAAGAAAAAAATAATCAAAAAACAGGATTGTCCCGTCCTGGGATTCCGGATTACCAAGACCATAATTGGATGCCGTAGTGGTTCTAGGATGATTGGTAAACTTTAGGTTAATCATGCTTACTATCGTAAGCATAGAGGAATGAACACATCTTGGATGGATGATAGGTCTTCCTTGTTACTTACAATTGAAGTTATTTCTTGTTCATAGTTGGTCTGACCTAATTGAGAATAGCTATGTCTGTGTCATGCTGGCCAAATATATATATATACATATATATGATCAATTGTGAGCTCCTGATTTCTTATCCTAGTTGGAGAAAAAGAATTGGAGAATGGTGTTTTAATGGTATAGTTTGCACCGAGTTCGCTCTGGACCTGGATTTGCCCTTGGTGCATGAACAAGAATCATGTGGGGAGATCAATTCCTTGAGCTACTAGGCATCTGATTTGTTTGTTCTCCCAAGCCTTCGCAGCTATCTTTATTCATCTGTGAGATGAAATGAAGCTGCAAAGCTTGAGAGAAGTTTGATCGAGACCAATGTGATCCGAGTCTGCAATTTTTAACTCGGAATCGCGGCTGATGGTTTTGAGTCTTTTCTAGCTCTTCCAAGTCATGTTCCAAGTAGAAGCAAGTTTTAATGAATCAAAACCTGAACTAATGGAATTGTCAGGGGCCAAAATAGTTTTCATAATTAACCTGATTGGAGTTTTACAGTTAGATTCGGATGACCCCCGGATTTGGGATACAAGGGTCGTTTTTAACTGGATTGAGTGTGAAGTAGAATCCAAAGGTGTTACTGATGCCATGATTCTTTTGTAAAATCGTTTCATATAACTTTGTTAATAAAAGAGCAACGAGGTCGTTGTAGTATAGTGGTGAGTATTCCCGCCTGTCACGCGGGTGACCCGGGTTCGATCCCCGGCAACGGCGCTTTTTTTATATATACCTTCCCTTTTTGTTTGTGAGCAACAAATAAGCGATGGGATCAAATCCAACAGATTTTTTTTTCGGAAACAAAAATCTAATGACTCCGATTTCCGCCCGACAGATATCATTGGCGCTCTAAATTCTAATATAGAGCATTAGATACGCATTATCTCCCTAAATGTCTTGCTCATGTTAACTACCATACACACTATCTCTCCTCTTCCCAAATGCCAATCAAATCAAACTCCTTTCAAAAAACTACCAACAAATTATGTATATATACATATATATAAAAATATGTATGCATATTGCGAGAGCTAACATGCACTTGAATTTATATAACATGAATAAATTTTCAATGAAGATCAACAATGAATCTTTCATTCTAAAAAAATCCATTATTGATTTCTGTTGAGAAGCATTTGAGATCGAACATACTCGGATGCATTCTAGTTTAACTCTCTTTATATATAGTTTTTAATCAATGAGCACATTTACCACAAAAATGCATTCAACTTGACAGCTCCATGATAAACATCACTAATTTGTCAGCTCCATGATAGCAGAAACAATGTCCCCATGAGCAGCTTTAAGTGCCTTGACAGCTTTGGACCTTGAGACGCCAGCCTGTGTCATCACCAGTTCAATGTCATTCGGCTCGACCCCAGTCTCATCAACATCTTCATCATCCTGAGCCATGGCTAATGTCTCAGGTGTGGAGATCATGCGGCTGACATCAGGAGCCTTGAACTGCTCTGCAGCCTGCGACTGCAGCTGAGAACTCAGGTCCTCGATCTTTGCCTCCCCAAAGATAACATAAGTGTCTGAAGTGGGGCTCTTGAAAACATCTGGCTTCGAGATGACAAACAAAACCTGAACGGCAACACCGCAATAAAATCTTTATTACACTCTTTTCAGAAAAAAAAAAGGAGTCATACATAGAGATTGCAGAACCAAAATAAAGTTCAAGCGATAAGCACAGTATATGAAACCCACATTCTTGTTTCTTTTCACAGCGACACGACTGACACCAGGAATGGACTTCATTCCATGCTTCAGCATGGCTTTCCGGCTCTTCTTCTCACTTCTGCTTTGCTTGGACGTACTGTTAGAATCACCTTGTTGCCCTGTGTGATTTTCGAGAGAGAATGAATTACAGACAGAACCAATTGCTAGAGACATTCATTCCCGGCTGTTGTTAGAGTATATGGGTAGTGATGAGATTTTAAGTTATCATCTGAACAATCCTTTTCAGGTGATGGTCCACTTTCGGAAAAATTTAACTGAAGAGAAGCATATATAACAACTACATCAACCTATTAAATGTTCATAAAGCAATCCTGTCCAAATAGATAGCTGAATAATGGCCTCCGATTTGCAAATCACTAGTTCACAGTGCTTATATATTCTACCATTCATCACTAACTAAAAAGTAGTACAATATAATCTGTTGAAGAGTCAGAGCCAAATAGCATTGTACAATGACAATGAATGAGACAAAGGATTAAAACTTGCCAGAGTTTAATTTTGTACTATTTTAAAGTGACAATTTTTACACAATAAACAGTGGGGAAGCAAAATTGCAAAGTCACTAGAAAAACAGATTTGACCTGGAATAAGAATGAACAGAGGGAACCTCTCTTCATATTTATCCTCTCTTGGCAAATAATTGGTCCATATCTAGTTATCTTTTAGTCTATAATTGCTTCTCTCATTGGATACAGTGTTTTTTGGAAAATGCGAAAGAGCAAGAGTCATACTTCTGTTGCACCTCAATTACCATGCACAAGGTGGCACCTTAAACAACTGTTTTAAGTACTCCAAGCAAAGCAAATGAAAAGAATACTAGAGAGAATACTCGCTTGTTAAGGTGGCACCTCTATAAGACCCAAGCAAAGCAATAAAGAGAATACTAGAGAGAAAAAAAAGGCTTCTATTAACAAATGCCAGACAAGTGGTCGGGAGGATGCTTCAGCAAAGTGCTGATGGCGAACAAGAGGTAATGAAGATCAAATCAAATGGAAGATGATTTAAGTACTTTGTTTCCCTACCTCTTCCATCCTCATCCTCCTCTACACCTACTCTTCTCCTTCTTTTCCATATCACTGCTACAGCTCATCTTCCTCCCTTTACTACAGTTTATATTTCTCCCCTTCATCCTGCTGCTCTTTCTCCTTGTGCAACACCTTCTACCACTCCTTGAGTATTGTAATTACTACTTAATTGCTGTTATTTCTACTTATAATCTGTGTTACTTAGACCTTCCATTTAGCCTAAAATACCAGCACCCGACACCTAAACATGGATATTAGTATGACACTTGGACATAGCTCCAAAAGAAGAAATGCTTAGGTATTAAAATGACCCAAATCTTAGACATGCACCCAACACATGAACTTAAATCCATGTAACATAACTTATAATTTAATGCTCCTCAATTCTCTATTCTTGCTACTTCACAATAGCTTATTCTCCTTATTTCTTAATATTGTTTAGTTCTTTCTAGTTTTTCTCCTTATTTTAACTACTACAATTTTTCCTTATCTTTTAAATGAACTCGCCTTGCAAGGGCCTACCGCACGGGTGCTACATGGTCCTCTCTGCCCGCTAGCATATGAAAATTACCCTTTAGAACCTTGCATTAAATACTACCTACCAATGGTTTAAAAAATGGAGGCATAAGGTGGGCAGCAAAGAGGGTACCTACCAATGGTTACACACTTCCTATTGCTGGCAACGACATTTATTCCAGAAGGAGATTGTTACTTAATCACATTAATAGCATAACTTCTTGTGGATTGTTTCAGTAAGCAACATGTAATCAGGAACACAAATCATAAAAATAATTATAAAATATAAATTCCTGACCAACCTTCAGCTTCAACCTCATCATTATCAGCATCGTCATCATCCTCATCTTCAATTACAGGCTCATCAGACTGCAACAAATAGTTAATATTAGCGAAATGAAACAACCAAAAATGGCAGGCATAGCCATGTAGCACAAATTCAATAAAGATTGAGACTTAATGACAGTAAAAAATAAGTAAAGATTTGTATTAAGCAAGGAAAAGGACAACATGGATGGAAAAATCGGTTTGTTCCTGGTCTATGCTCCTCAGAGCCTCCTGCTTTTGAAGTGCTTCCATCTCTCAAAAAGTTGAAAAAACGAGTGCTTGCAGCCAGCCATGGAGAGTTTAATGCTGTTTTCATGTCAGGAAGGTAAAATGATTACCCTGCTAGTTTCCACGTTCATATTTCAATTATATGAAATCAATCTATTTTGATGTAGTAAAATATGCACATGCTTCTCATTGCGAAGTATGCACATGTATATGTGCTTATTCCTATACACTTCTTTTTAATTTTTACTAGCAGAATTTACAACTTTTTTTGTCATATTATATGTTTATTATGCCAACTAAGTGACATCCTTAACGAGAGATGGGGTGGCCAAAGCATCTGCATAATGATTATGACATCTAAGGATCTACTTGATAAGAATCTAGCTCTTCCGGTATATAAGATCAGTTTCTCTTCTCCAGCATTAAAAGCCTCCATTTCATAATAACTCATGACAGTTGGAAACACGCTTATATCTTGACATCAACATGTAATATTCAGTTTCAATTCCTAGGAGAGAGCTTATTTCTCTTTCACCATCTATGCTTTCGAAATTCTGATTTCATCTTAAAGGATTAAGAAATCAGAGTGTGGCGGTTGTGATCAGAGAAAGTAGATGCAATTTCATAGTCTTCAAAATATCAGTAAACTTCACAAGCTCTGAAGTATGTGCACTATGGGCTCAGCACTCAAAACCTCCTCCTTGGTTGTCAGTTGGTGTCCATTTTGGAAAAGTTTGATGTCAATATAGGCATTAAATGATCATATCCATAAATGTTTTAAGATCCAAGACTGTTACCCAACCTCAATCCCTATATCTCTGTATTATGTTTTCTTTTTCATCACTGCTGCATCATTGATGTTGTACTGATATTTTATGCAGTGGAAGCACCATTGTTGGTGTTGGTTCTCCAGAGCCTCCATCTTTCGTCTATGGTGATGATGATTATAAGGATGTATTTGTATCAGGTACACAACCAATCTTCCGTGCCTACCTTTTAACTTATCATCGTTATAGTTGCTTTTTAGTTCGAATATGTTTTCATCGAGGTTTGAACCAATGCTACCACCCCTTCAGAACTCACTCTGCAGGAATTACTGATTTTCCAGCACCATAGCCAAACAAACTTCTTCTGCAATGCACTATTTTCTTGGTCCTAATCTTTTCCATTTCTAAACTGATCTAAATACATGTCTGAAACTTTTGACATCTCTCTACAATTTGCTGCAGAGGCTTGCATCCTCACTCGTCGAAGAGAACCAGCGGTATACTGCACCCAGTTCATTATCAGCTTCTTTTAGCAGAGATGTATCTTCTGAAGTAGCATCATCTGTTGAGTATTTCTTCTCCCTACCCACTTTGTCAATGAAATTTTCTGTCAATTTTGCAACTGTATCTGCTCGAGATAGTTGCCAAGAAACTTGAGAAAGGATTATGATAGGATCTCTTGTTGACCTCATTTCTAACTCTGATAACTTGAAAATTTGGCACTTGCTAAATGTATCTGGTAATGGATTGTCACCAAGGTGCAGCAGTCTCGGCTTCTAAAGTAGGCCCCTGCAACAACAATGCAGCTCTGGTACTGATCTCTCCCTCGCCGCTGGTTCTTCATCTCATGCAGATTTGAGATTTGCTTTAGATATTCAATATCGGCTTCAATAAGTGCGGGGGGGGGGGGGGGGGGGGGGGGGACATCGATCAGATGTATTCATGTTGTTTTGACATGGGAATCATATATAAATTGAACATCATAATTCAAGTTTCATGCTCTGTTAAAGATCTTAAAGTTTGAAAAAGCATCATCTGAGCTATTTCAGTTCCATGATGTGATCATACTTCAATGGTCTGAGATGTTGGTTTATCTCAGATGACATGGGAAGTTGCAATATCTTATACTTGAGAATGGTCTGACCATCTTGGGATTGATTTAGTATTCACTAATTTAAAATCCACAATAAGTTAGTAAAAACACTTAAATTTCAATAAGAATTTACAGAATTGGTGCTGGTATATCAGCACCCAAACAGCTACACTGGCACAGAATTTCAGAGTGCAGGCATCACACTGAACTCCACCATGGCCTCAAATTACACATGCCGATGTCAACTCATCTCATCCAGTCTCCGGAGTGTTAATCAAACATCTCAACGCCACCTTTGCCGCCTGCCCCAGAGAAAGCATTAAGTCAGCATCTTTAAGATATGAAATTGTGTTTTAACTAGTTTTATCCTTAATTGTGTTTTTGATCATTGCATGTCATGTTTTGCTGTATTTCCTTCTAGTATTTATCATGACAAGCAAAATTATAATGGATTAGCAGGCGGGTACATAATATATTGTATCAAATTATCATAATGCAGTATATTATATATAATAATATTATAATTATATTATAATTATATTATGATATAGTATTACAATAATTATATAGTATAATTATGATATGATATCATTAGTGAGGTCATCCGATCATGCCAGTATGTTGCATTTGTACTTGCAAGTGAGTTAAACTAGCTTGCATTTGAAAGCTGTTAAGGCAGCAACCATGCTTAGAAATGCAGGCAACTAAAGAACCTCTTAACTCTTAAGCAATTCGTATTCCAGTTGCAATGCTCCTTGTAAGCCTTGAATCTCTGCGGTCTAGACAAACTGGATCGTGCAAAAGATGGTAAATTGCCGAAGTTTCCCAAATTTTACAAGACGGACATTTCTTTGGAGAAAAAATTCTTTTGGTGAATTTGACTTCTCTGTTTTCTAAGAGACTGAAATCAAGGCATATCATAATCCAGTTTATCAGTTCATTTTCCCATGAATTTCAATATCTCGACGATTTTTCTCATAACTAGCCTCTAATAGGCTTTTAGATGCCAATCCTAAGGCCACCTAACAGTCCTCTCTGGCCGTATATCAATTAGAGCCTAAGTTGATAACTTTTCCAAGTATGTAGCATTACTCTATTTGACCTGGAAGAAAGCCTTTTCATGTGTGATGCATGCTGTAGGAAGTAGTTAATAGATGCCGGTATTAAGAACGACCAATAAAAGTTCAATACCGATCACCTCATTATTCTTGAAATATTAGAAAACGGAGCAAGTATACAAAAGAAAGAACTGAAAGCTTCAAATAAAGGATTGAAAATAGGTGGGAGCAAGTATGCAAGCAAGTTTCACTTATTGTGCCAAATATACTTTGCATTGTGATACATTAACAATACAAGATCAGCCTCAATCAACAGAGAGAAAAAGAAAACCCATCTATGGGAAACATAAAACCAGATGTCTCAATCCTCTATCTGAGTTATGTTTACATTGATCAACTGCATTCCTTGCCTCACATGTTAGACCACAACCATTCACCTATTGACAAAATTTTTCTCAATTCATAATATTTATCCCCTCAATTGTTTCAATAGAGCCTGAGGTCTGCCACACAACTCATGAACACCTTTCCCCTGTCCATTGTCGTCACAAGGATGTCAAGAGCTCGATACCCGAATTACTCAAAACTAATCTCCAAATTTGATAGAGACAATCATGCCAACGCAAAATATCTCTCTCAGGGTCAACTAATTTCATAATGCTGGAGCTTTGGTGTATGGCATAACCTTCTGATGCGAAATCCATCAAGTGGTAAGTCCTAGGTAGCATCATCAAGCATCATGCACAACTTTGAAAACATCATACATGCATTCTACAGCATACGCATCACTTTCACCTTCACAATAAGCAAATTTGGCTTCCTCAAGCTCTATATTATTAGGGTGTAAGAGACAATGGTTTCTACAGTAGAGAAGATCACATCTACAGTATAAAACAGGGCAAATCAAAGGCAGTTTTTAAATCAATCGAGCATATGAAAATACGGACACCGTTAGAGTATGCAGCACATTCATGGTGGGAGAAAGCTAGAAGAATTGTTAAAAGAAATTCAAAATAATTCTTTACAAAAATATGTTTAATAAAAATAGACTCAGAGGAAACAGAATATATATTCAAAATATATTCAACCTTAGGAGCTTAATCAACCCAACTACCTAGACGTCTGACATTTTCCAAATCTTCGGGCAACCGGTCACCCAAATGCCTAGGTTGACACCTAGACACAGGTACCTAAGGCCCACCTCTGTCTCAACAGCCAACTTGTTCATTGATTTATTGAAAGCATTTAATTTTTTTCTCACTCTCTTCTAGTAATAAAAATATCTACTTCAAGAGAGAAGTATCCACCTATAATAGTTTTCCTTTGATGCTTGGACATGTTATTTTTCCAGGAAGTTTTAAATACTCCAAACCACTTAATACAAAACATGAGAACAATTAAAGTAATTAAATCAAAGATTCCATTATTGATGGCTTAAGCAGGAGACAATCTTATTGTTTATCAATATGATATTCTTCTTCGATGTGCGTTCTTTAAACAATATGTAAGTCCATAAATGAAAATTGTATTTTTATTATTTTTAGGAACTTTTTCCCCAGATGCATGCATGGCCACCTATGCTTTCGGTCTAGGCCTTTAAGGGCATCAACACCTAAGCATGCCTAGGCAATTTGACAACCTTGACTACAGCTCATCTTTATGTAATGTAACATAGTCATAATGCATATGACAAATGCATTACAGACCTTCAGATAAGCTATTCATATGAACTCTGATAATTTATATCTACTTACCAGGAAAGGCTTTGATGTTTAATAAAATTCTTATGAGCTATATATAATGCGGACATGGCATGAGCACTGTATTTCTAATACCCAAATGAGATATGAATAGGACAAGTAATTATGCATGACAGAGATTTGAAAGACAACAAACAATGATTCTTTGTATAAAATCATTAAAATTCACTAGACTATGGATGCAATAACCACAACCAAGTATTGTGAAATATGATGTGATTGCTAGAAAACCTAACTTGTGCTATACTAACTTGTGCCATATGTTTCAAGAGATGGAGTACTGGATCTTTTATGTTAGAGAAACAACCTAAAAGAAGAAAAGAATAAAAAAAGCCAAAAAGAAAAAGAGAAGCAGCCAGTAGACTAAACAGATCGAGTGTCAATGATCTACCAGCTGCAACAGGCAAAACATAAGATCAAAAACACTTTTTAAATTCCTCATACATCTGGTTTTGTTAACTGAGAACATTAACTTTTGAAATTCTGAGAGAATAAAAAGATTCCTTCACATCTGCAACCAGTGGAGGCATGATGCATGTAAAACTATGCAGCATTCGTAACATAATCATTCAAATCTAATCATTTTGAAACACAAAAACAGGGCATAGCACAAAATGCAGCTGTAACAAAATACTACATTAGAAAATGTGAAATACATGGTGCACAAGCATTCACATAATACTGCAGTTACATCTGCCACTTAAAGTCCAATATGACCAACATTAAGCACATAAAAGAATAGGATTAGAAAGAAACACTTAAATTCCAATACGAACAACATTAAGCGCATAAAAGAATAGGACTAGAAACAAACATGACTAAATAAGAATCTCATCAAAATATTTATAGCAGTACCAGTAATTTAAACACCACAGCAAATTTCCTCGAAGAGGAAGATGAAAGCTCCTACATTGGTCCGACAAATAAATTAGCAAAAAAATAAAAAGAGAAAAGGCAGATGATAACAATGCAACCAACGAACAGATCTCAATGATAATCCATGAACTCCCCGCCAACAGCAAGAACAGCGTCCAAACCCTAAATTCCAGCTCCGCATTGAATCCATGAGATCGAGATGATAGATCTAGACATACACATATCAGAATCCAACGCCAACAGATCAGATAGATTTAAGGCCCCAACACGATTCATCCCGCATAGAAATAAGACAAATAAGAGAAAGGTGAGCGCAAAAAAAAAAGGTTCTTTTCTAAATTTTCTTAAGAAATAAATCTCCTTTCTCTCTGTAACGTAGATAGAGCGATAATCAGGCAACGGAAGAAATGAGATCAGATCAGATCGATCGAGACTGAGACCACCCGAGGACGAGAGAACAGAGAGATCAGGCCTGGGGGTCATTCTTCCGGTCGCCGTTCCTCTCCTCAAGGAGCTGGGCGTTCTCTTCGTCAGCCTGCGCGTTCTTCTTCTGAGCCTCCTTCGCCTTGAGCGCCTGGAGCTTGACGTGGTTGTAGTAGGCGACGCCGAGGAAGGCAATGGCGTAGCCAATAAGGTTGACGGTGGTGACTGTATCCCGAATGACCGACCAGGAGAAGGCGATGAGGAGCCAGTCCTTGACGACGCCGGCGACATTCATGGTGAGGGCGGAGGTCTTGCCGACGAGGAGGAAGACAGCGAGGTTGAGCGCGAAGGCACAGAAGGAGTTGGTGCCGAAGATGAGGAGGTCAGGGCGGAAGGAGGAGGTGGCGCGGAGGACGGGGAACTCGACGAGGCACCAGGGGAGGAGGAGGAAGGCGAGGCAGCAGGGGGAGACGTAGTAGAGGGAGGTGATGGGGTTCAAGGAGATGCCTTTGGAGGTAAGGAGGATCTGGATGAGGACGAGGCGGGTGGCCTCGAATGCGACGGCGGCGAGCTGGAGCATGACGCCCCAGGCGTTGAAGCGGGCCTCGCCGTAGGCGGCGATGGCGACGCCGAAGGAGATGGAGAGCATGTTGAGCAGGGTTTCGGTCTTAAATGCGTCCTTCTTGACGAGGACTCCGATGGAATAGACGGCGACGGGCATGAGGGCTTTGAGCATCTGGATGAAGGAGACGGAGAGGTAGATGTAGGCGGAGTTGGCGAACCAGAGGGAGAACGCGTAGAGGGCGCCGATGGGGACGACGGAGGCGACGTAGAGGTCGCGGGTCATGGGAGGGGAGGTGGGGGGCTCGACGACGCGGAGGCCGCGGACGAGGAGGAAGCCGAGGGCGGAGCAGAAGGACATGTGGACCATGGTCAGGGAGATGGGGAAGGGCCAGTTGTACATCTTGGGGTCGAGGATGTACTTGTTGAAGACGATCACCGTGAAGCTGAGGAAGATCCAGATCCCGACGTAGGCGTAGGAGAGGAGGACCTTCCTCACCAGTCCCTCGCTCATCGCTCCCCCACCGCCGTCGCGTCCCATCTCTCCTCCTCCTCCTCCTCCTCCTCCGGCCGCCGCCGAACAAGCTCTCTCGATCGCTGGATCGATCGGCTCCTTCGGTCGCTGTGGATTGAAGAAAGGCGGGCGAGATCCTAACCCTAACCCTAACCCTGATTGGATCGGGAGAGGAGGAGAGTGAAATGAAAAGAGGAATAGATCGCTAGATCTAGCAGTATGGGGACGCCGAGTCCACCGACGGGAGGTTTGGTGAAGTGGGAGACTTGGGGATTCGCTCCAAGGCAGCACGTATAGCACATTCGGTACTTCTCCGCAGCGAGCTCGCTTCCGCGTGGCGCCTTTGCGGGGATGGGGTCTTAAACAAAAGTAGGTACCGCACTTAAGCGGGCTATTTAATTGGTGGTTCGGTGCGATGTCCATCGTATATCACATTCATGCACCGACACCTGACATGCGTTCTGCGCTTCTCGAAACGCGATGTACGGTCACTGATGCGTTTGCAAAAAGTAACGCTCCGGCGGCCATCAGACATAATCCAGGATTGCCGAGTCCGTAATTCTCGCGCCTAATGGCGAAGGCATCCTCCGGCTTTCCGGGCACCCCATTTTGCCCCCGATCTCACGTGGGACCCATGTCGCATGGACACGTATCATATCCGGTGGGGCCAACATTCAAAGGGACACGTGGCGCATTCAACGCGATGATTACTGCTTCTTCCTGTATCCCGCCAAAGAGAAGGCATAGGCGCAGATATTTTTGTGATAATGATATGGTAAGATTTTAATTGTTTTTAATGTAACACGTCTATTTAATGATCTCATGTGAACAGCTAAGGGTAGGTGGCGATGAGGTTTTACTTTTACGGCGGGGAAAACTCAACCTTGCTTTAAAGACTCATTTGGTTTGGTTGAAAATAACCGAAATAAATTTCATACCTCGTTACCATATTTGGTATAAAAATAAATAAAAGAGATATTAAAATAAATAATAAATTATATATCTTAAAAAGAAGTAAAATAAATACCACCAACAAGTGTGAGTGGAGTTATTGTGAAACTGTCATTTTTTTCCAAAAAATAGCCCACACCTATAATATAATTAATATTGCATTAATTATATTATATAATTAAGAATTAATAAATTGATTAGTAGTATTTATTTATATTTTAGTGTATTTATTTATAAAAAAATAATTATAAATGAAGAATTAATAAATATTTATTAATTATCAATAAATATAACGTAGGATTTATTAGTAATTATTATATATTTATGTATATACCAAAATATACTAAAATTTATATATAATAAGAAATGTATTTTCTAATGTATATAATTAATATAAAAATATTTATTACCTTATGTAAATGTATTTCAATATTCGAAATAGCTAATATTGACGGTGTTTATGTTGGTGGGCCATAAATAGTCGGCAAATGAATTGAAAAAAAAAATATTATTATTTGAATTTGTTTGAATTTTGACAATATTTTTATATAAAATTACTTTCGATTAAATATAGTAGTCTTTTTTTCAATGGAATAATTTTTTCACCAACCAAATATGATAAAATTTATTTTTTTCATAATTATTTTTTGAAATAAATGGTTCCAAAAAGTTGTCAAATTACTTCATAATTTGATGTACCCTAACAAAACGAACCTTAAGCTGGAAACTAACATCTTTCTTTACTTAGAACATATATAATAAATTTGGAGGTATGTTCAGAAAAATGCTACAATACTCCTTGCTAAATATATGTTATCCACCATTTATTTCCAAATGAAAGGGTAAAGATAGATAGATTTCAAATTTGAATTTTTTGTAATTAAATCAAACTTTGTCCTATTTTAAGATTTCTTCCGCAAAGAACTGAAAACCCCATGGCCCAGCTCTGACCATCAGCCATCTACACCTCAAAAATGTCTCAAGTTTTTACCATTACCTTTGACTTTTACACCTGGGAAACTTTAAAATGTAAGAGGAGGAGCCCACGCCTCCATTTTGATTTTAGTAGACTTTATTAGAAGTCATGTGAAACAATAAGTCTTGGAGTTGGGTAAGATGATACAACAATCAAAGCAGATAGAGCTAACCAAATCCACCTCCTCCCTGATGTTAAAACACAAATGACATGTTCTTCATAAGTTTTTTTTATAAAAAAAAATATTATACAAGTTTTAATAATTTGCCAAACTGTAAACTCAACCAAGATGTTTCTCACTAGTCATCAAGCAAATGAGATGCATATATTAGCTCAATAGGAAGGAGTGTACTATGTTCAACTACTTGATATAATCTTATCAAATAGTGAAATGTTAAGATTATTTTGCAATAATATATCTACATATATTTTCTGTTGCGGGGTTTTTTGGGCCCGCGCAACAGCATAGTCCCAACTGAGCCGAGCAGAGAAAGAGATTGTGTTCCTCACGAGGTATTGTCCACTTTGGGCATTTCGGCCCGCGCGTCCAGCACTGACGAGGGGATGCCCTCACGGTTTTGCCCTTCAAAAGGTGCCTTGGGAGGAAAGGGCTTCGCCCCTCAATTAAGGCACAGAACCTTTTCGCTACTAGCCGATGTGGGACTAAATTCAGCAGCCCTCCCTACAACATTGCCCCCCCCCCCAGCGGGAAGGCGGCAAGGGGCGCCCCTTCCTGGCGCGCCATCTATTGCGGGGTTTTTTGGGCCCGCACAATAGCATAGTTCCAACCGAGCCGAGCAGAGAAAGAGACTGCGTCCCTCATGAGGTATTGTCCGCTTTGGGCGCTCCGGCCCACACGTCCAGCGCTACAGGGGGAGACATTTCCGACCCGCGCGTCCAGCGCTGACGGGGGATGCCCTCACGGTGTTGCCCTTCAAAAGACGCCTTGGGAGGAAAGAGCTTCGCCCCTCAATTAAGGCACAGAATCTTTGTGGGACTAAATTCCATTGCCTCTATTGCGGGGTTTTTTGGGCCCGCGCAATAGCATAGTTCCAACCGAGCCGAGCAGAGAAAGAGACTGCGTCCCTCATGAGGTATTGTCCGCTTTGGGCGCTCCGGCCCTCACGTCCAGCGCTACAGGGGGAGACATTTCCGACCCGCGCGTCCAGCGCTGACGGAGGGATGCCCTCACGGTGTTGCCCTTCAAAAGACGCCTTGGGAGGAAAGAGCTTCGCCCCTCAATTAAGGCACAGAATCTTTGTGGGACTAAATTCCATTGCCCCCCCCCCCCCAACACACACACACACACACACACACACACACACACACACACACACACACACACACAACATTTTCCATTGCAGTTAGTTATGTTAGCAAATTTTGATCTACTTTTAATAGATGCATTTCATCGGTTTCTCCTTTTCAAAACACAATTTAGGGAGAAATCCAAAGGAGCATATTTACATTGGAAAAGAGTGCCCGAGATGATTGGTACAAGAACCTTTTGTTTTGTTCTTACACTCTTCTCACATTTATCTATGTTAGATCATGATAATTCCAAATGCATCCAAAGTATAACTGGCTTAGGGCTGTATTAGAAGTCCATCTGCTTGGAAAACTTGTTTTCTCTTGGAAATATTAGTTTTTCCATTTGTTTGTTTATCTGAAAATTGTCTTTGGAAAGTTTATTTCTATTTTTCTCGGATATAGTTCTACTTCTTATCATTTTTCCTTCCATTGTTGTAGATTGTACATATTGAATTACCCTAGAATAATTTTACTAAAAAAAAATCAATGAGGAGGAAAGCATGCTGAGAACACAATTTAGTATATTGAGATAAGTGGAAAGAGATGCACCACCTGGTCTTGTGCTTGGAAATAGCAATGGACAAAGCTCCAGAAAAGGCCATAATCACCCAATTTGTAAAATTCTATGGTTCTTTTATTGGATTTGGAAAAAAGTCATAATTATAATGTGCATTTCATCTCTAATGCTCTTGTGCAAACTTTTCTCTTCGAGTGGCCAAACCTGTGAGACTCTCATAAAGATCTCCACCTCACTAAGAGAAAGAGCATAATTTTGGCCTTCTCCAAGAGTATGGTAGAAACTCAAGATTTAGTCATGCATGGTTAAAGTTTATGCTGCTATAAAATAAAATTAATATATAATTATATATTCTAAAGCAAATTTTATAACAAGAGAGACATACCAATGATGAATGCTTGATTTCCATTAAGGTATTAAAATATATGCCTTAGTTATATATAGAGAAAAATTCAGTAGTACACCTTTATATTGTCACAACCTAAAAGAAAAAAAATATCATGGCTCGAACCTCAAACCAAATTCAGAGGGTTTTTTTTACATGCCTACCTAAAGATGTTTTTTTTTTACTAAAGATTAACTCTCATGGAACTCGCTAAACCAACTTGTCGGCAAGCAAATTGCTATTTAGAAATCTTTAAATAAAAGAACATGTGCCTTACTTTCATGGTACCATGTTAGAAAATAATATTGGGCTTTAAAGCCATTGGATATTACTCTCTCCCCGTAGAAGCCGACAAGAAACTAGATTAAGATTAAAAACCAAGGTTCTAGAACATCATTATGAAAATAAATAAATATTTAAGACAATCATCAATGCTACATCATATCCTAAATCAAAATTTAATTTACATTTACTCAGTTGGCTCAACAGAAAAATAAAGGATTATTTCAGTACAATCTTCTAAAGCATACAAGAGGAAGGCAAATTAATATCAATATAATATATAGGGCTTCATCTAGAAAGCCAAATTTCTAGTAGGCTATAAAAAATTAACAATTCCACTATTTTATCGACTAAAGTTGATGCCACGCTCTTTGCCTTTGCCGGTGGTGCCCTATGCAGGGGACCAGCTCTCATGAGAGCAAGATATTTTAATATTAACTATGTAAGTTATGACAAAGACCATTATCTGTCACGGAAGCTGAGTCATGAATCCCAATAAATAACGAAAAAGAATGCAGATAGGATAATTGGACTTGGGATCTCTATCAGATTTTGTTTTTTTTATTTAAATAAATTACAAAAATATTTTAAAATTAAGAATAAACTATATTTACATCTAATTATTTGAAAAATCTACGTTTACATTTATTTTTATCCAACATTTTATCCATAATTTAATAAAATATTACTCAAATCATTAATTTTAAATTGGATCTAATATGGCAATGGAAAAAAAAATTAATACATTAAATGATATAGCAGCCATGCAAGAACATAAATAAATTGGTGTAGACATCAGTGCCAGGTCAGCTATCACTCGAGTCTACGGTCATTACAGGATCTAGCCAGTTCAGTCAGCCTGATTTTATTTTATATTGATTTTATGTTATAGGTTTATTTACATATTGTCGTTTTAGGGTTTTCTAGAATTGTTTTTTTTGTAAGAATTTTTTTATTATTTTGTGATCCTATATAGATGGGTTCGTACATCGTTTAGGATTATGCTATGATGAATAAAAATTAATTCTCTTTCTTCAAGCTCTGGCGTGCGAAACCCTGAGCGGCGCTAGGTATAAAGCCTAGTCTTCTTCCTCCTCCTCCCTTCTCTCTCCTTCTTCTCTCTTTACCATCCAAGAATATTTTCGATTTTTCATATAACATAAATAGTTTTACTAACATCATTAATTTAATTGGATGTAACTTTAGGTTTTACGGACTATCAAATATAAATATAATAAACACAAATCTTTAAAAAAATATATAATTTACTTTTTTATTTATTATTATAAAAAAAATAGTAGCGATATGGTCACTTAAAATAGCACGGGTATGCGTCCACGCTATTTTTTCCACACTCCATCCCTTATTCTCCACAGCTATGCATCCATTAATGGTTTTGTTGGCTTGTTTTAGTTCCAAGATCGTTAGGCTTATGAAGACTTTTGAGAATGTGGAGGGAGGAAAGGGTTGGAGTTTAGTGGTGGGGCGCTGAAATTGTAGGTGTAGTCAAGTAAGTCGCCTGGGTCCATCTTGCATTGAAGGGTCCTTGTCGAACTTGAACTAAAAGGCAAGTGGTGCGTTTGGTAGACTTGGAATATGCAAATACCCCTGGAATTTATCGTGGCATCTGTTCAAGTACCATATGCATTGTGCAAGCAAACTTTGAATTAAGATGTTGTTGGATAACCAATTTATCCCAAAAGTCTAAGTTGATGAGAAAAGGATTAACAATATATATCAAACTTAATACCGCTTCTCATGTGTGGTTCGAAGTATATTGAGATTAAGATAATCTCTTTGATCCTTGTGTACGAAGGGTGTTGTTGTAGTCCTATTACGGGATGGATATAATAGTTGTATATATCTTTTTTTTTTTGACATGTAATTGTCTCCCTTGCTTTCCCACTCCACCATTTTTTTTTTGCACTAGGGATAGGTTTGTATCTTTCGCACGAAAGAAGGATTCATCCTATTTCACATAAATCTACTGTTGGATCGTGTGTAATGGTTGCTAACAAAAGAAAAGATTCGAAGTGCTTTAAGAGATGTACGGAGCGCAATCTAATAGGTGATGTCACAAACGAAGATCGATCATTCTTTCGTGTGAAAGATACAATCTGAACCCTTTGCGTTGTCTACACATGTGAACCTTCCTAGCTTGAGTCAACCTTCATTAGACCAACTTTTAAAGAACTTACAGAGTTAAAACTGAAGGATGAAAAAATCAAAGTGGTTTGGAATCAAAACTATTTGTGAAAAGAGGTATCTATCCACACTGCAAAATTAGTTTCTTTTGCCATGGGGCAATTCAGAGAGAGAGAAATTAGTGATCTTTCATTTATCTATAACAAGAAAAAAGAAGATGCTATGCTGGTTGTTGGTGGTACATCATTACACGACTCTCTCTCTCCAGTAGAAATTACAAATTCTACAGAGCAGTTTGGCATGGAATATTTTCTACATGCATGGGGAGAAAACCAGTTTATGAGTTCACACAAAAATTACCACCCTTGACATATGCATAGTTTTCATTGCTCATCACGCTAGGAAATGATACTTAATAAAGCATGGATTGCTATTTTTTTTTTTTTGCTTTGTGTGAGCATTTGTGAAAGGAAAAAGAATGAAAAGGAAAACAATGTATGCAGGACTGCCATCAATGTTTTCGATGATGATCAGAAGGGATGTGGCTAAGAGCCAACTAACTGACCATACATGTTACTTATCTTGTAACAAGCTAGAGCTAGGGTATTACTTCCTCTCTCATAGGTAATAGGTGGAAGATAGTTTCAGTCTATGCAATGATGAAGGGAGCCACAAGCATGTAAAAGTTGGAGTTGGTGCTCTGAATTCTAGCTCAAGTGCTCATACACTCTATATCCATTCTAGCCAATTCCAAGTTCATGGTGTTATGGTATGTTATGGTGTAAGAAGAAACAATATGTATTATTTGACGGAAACAAGTCTCCACCAAAAGCGTTTGTAGTCCAACGGTTAGGATAATTGCCTTCCAAGCAATAGACCCGGGTTCGACTCCCGGCGAACGCATTTTTAATTATTTTAATTTTACATTATACTATATTATTTATTATGTTATATCATTTTAACACTCTTGAATTCTTTTGTGAAAAAAATAAAAGCGAGGCAGTCAGAGAAGTTTTTTTCCCTCTTAAATTTTGATGCTATATGCATCTACTACATTATATTATATTAACCTAATCATTTTTTAAAAGATGAAACAATTGGATAACCATTTTATTTTAATTTTGCATTGTATTTTGTCATCTCAATACCCTTTAATGAAGAGGAAATGACTGCATAGCTTTTTTTTCAAAAAAATTGGAAGCATATGCACTAGGTTATAATGCTGAAGATTAAATTTGAATTCATATTTTTAATGAAGAGGAAAGGATTACATTGGTTTTTTTAAAAAATAAAAAAATGAAAATGAAAGTATATGTACTACGTTATAACACTAAAGATGCTCTAATACAATAAGTCAACTTTCTCTTTTCGTCACCTTTCTTCATCATCCATCTCTCTCTCATTTTAATCATCCACATGCAAAAACTTGGTCCTAAGATCCATTTGGAAGACTACTAGATCCGTTTCCAAGAATACTAAAACATTTTGGACCAGATTCATTAAAGGAAAAAGACTCCTACATGCAAGTACATGCAAGTCGACGTTGAATACCGTCCGGAAAAAGAAAAAGAGAAAACGTTTCTTCTAAACACAAAGTACGCATCTTAAGACATAATATACCGCATCTATATTCGTTGCACGTAACTCAAAGCATATCACGTACCATCCAAGAAAACCAATGCCTCTGGGGTCTTAACCCACGTTGACCTGGCTACTCTTTCTTCCTCTTTCGTCGGCCGCGATGTTTCTTCACGGCATGGGCTGAAGCCCATGTTCTTCTAGACTTCAAGACTAATCCTCGCTTATCCATCCATCACCCCAAAACCCCTTGGGTAGCCCACGGTATTCGATCTCGCTCATACTCCTCCCTGAAAGTTCCCCTGAAAACTACAAACCAGCATGCGATCCGGTTCAAAGCGAGCCGATGAGTAGAACTTCTTCTTCTTTTTTTTTTTTTTTTTTTTTGGTAATACCGGCATTTTATATCACTCTTACATTGGTACAACCTGCTAAGTATAATAATAATAATATTAATATTAATAATAATAATACAAGAAAGAAGGAATATTAGTGGTACTAGTTCAGGTAAACTCTTCGGAGTGCTGAGCAACAAAGGAAGCAACTCAATCTGTAGCTCCGTTCGCCTTTTGATACACATGTGTTGCCTAAAAGGAATTTATCCCTGTGACCAATCTGCGAGTCTCACGAATTAGCAGATGGTCGTCTCCATATTGATCCACTCTCCGTATCCAATCAATCACCGTAGAAGAGTCTTTCTCAAAATATGCCGTATCTGCACCAAGTAACATCCTCACATAAAAGATACCCTTCCAGACTGCTCGAAGCTCCGCCTCAATGGTGGTCAAACCGAGGTGCGTCGACCTCCCCCATAATCAGCTTATCATGATGGTCTCTGATCATAAAATCCACTTCTTCATATACTTCATCTGCCGATATGCCGCCATCGAAGTTAACTTCGAAGATGGTGGACACCAAACCGGTTTTCAATCGACCGGGGAATAGATGGGGGAGGCATATGGCTGTCGGAAACTTGGTTCTTAGGGGAGGGCGAGCCGTTCGATTTTATGGCATGCAGTGGGGTCCACTTTTTATCGTTATCGAAGACCGTCGATGGGGGCAGAGATTGGACGCGTTATAAAAGTTGGGGCCATGAGAGCACGGGGCTGTCGACGAAACATTCGGTCTTCATCATCTCTTTGCTGCTGGTTATCCTGCGGGTGAATAAGTTGCGATCGCCATGGCCACCTTGGGAGGAGTTCATGATGCGAAGGAGATCGAGAACAGCGTTGAGATCGAAGAGCTCGCTCGCTTCGCTGTCGAAGAGCACAACAAGAAGGCGGTGAGGACTGGAATAGTCTCGATCTCTTTATTCTGCATATCCTCCCTTTCTTTGTTCCAGTGGATATATATATGCTTTCTTGATTAGTTCGTTTATTAATTAATTCATGTATCGATGGATTCCCATTGTTTGCCAGTTTTTCCATGTTAGATCTATAATTTAATGCATGAGGTCGAATTTCCTTTTATCTAACTTGTCTTGTTTCTGCCGAGATACAATTCAGAAGGAGGAGGGAGACTTGGGATAAGCCTTATGCTGGTCAAAAAACTTTTGCAAAACAAAACAAGGGATAGTTATTTTGGTGGAACCTGCTTATGCCGGGAATAATGATTTAAGAGAAGGCAGCTGGAATAAGTTATTTTTGCCATAAGGCCCTCATTTCTTCTATCCGAATCTACGAATAAAAATTTGAGCATCCGACTAATTTCTGCATCTATATCCATATCCGTAAAAAAAATAAATATAGATATGGTTAGACAATTATTCGATCCATATCCGAATATCTATTTGTAACTCTATTTAATTTTATATTAGAACTCATTAATTTTTATAAAAAATATATAACTAAATTAATATGTTTTTATTTGATTTATCATCCACTTAGTAATATTTTTGATTCTATTGTCATAAAATTTAATTATCCAACCTATATCCATATTTATATCCATATTTTCAATATCCGATTTATATCAATATCCTTTTAAAATAAATATAAATTTGTAGTCTTATTTATATTTATTACATAAAACAAATATGGGTACGAATATATTAGTATCCGATCTGATTTTAGCCCTATTTCTGCCTCCTCTTCCTTCATGAAAAAAAAAACCATGAATAACTTGTGGAAGAACTATTGGGTTATTCCAAAACCAAACGCGCCCTATAACAATCCTAGTCCTAGTCGTCTTCTTTGCGCTTGCTCCGCCTTGTAGACTGCAGCTACCCAGATAAATGCTAATTGTTTTAATTTAATTCCCTTGGTGTTTTTGGTGCAGAATACTCTTCTTGAGTTTGTTCGAGTAGTGAAGGTGAAAGAGCAAGTTGTAGCTGGAATTATTTACTATATAACTATTGAGGCAATTGAAGGAGGGAAGAAGAAGCTATATGAGGCTAAAGTCTGGGTCAAACCCTGGATGAAGTTTAAGGAGCTTCAGGAGTTTAGTCCGTTGGATGACTGCTCTTCGGAGAGTCAAACTCCAAAAGGTAATGCTGATTTCATTTGCAATTCTATAAGCAAATTTGAATGATGAAATCCATTAAGATTCCAAATCAGAAACTCTCAGATACTGACAACAACTTATGAACCAAACTGTCATTGTGTGCATCTAGGATGAACCAAACTGTCATGTATGTTACTGTTACTGTTAGAACCGTATGTGCCAACTTAATTCACAACTTGTTTGTTTTACTGTGGAGCTAAAAATGATATGATGAGATTGGTCATGTGCCAGATGGGCATGAAACTGGATGGATGATGGTGCCAACGAATGATCCTATCATACAAGATGCAGCAATTCATGCTGTACAATCCATCCAACAAATGTCTAACTCACTGATCCCATATAAACTGCTTGAGGTCCTTTCTGCGAGGGCCAAGGTTGGCACTTGTAGCCTTTATGTCCTAATATTCTTCCATCATTGGTTTCCTTTTCCTATGTATTCCAAAGTTATAATGACTGCAAAAAGATTTTTCAAGTGCATTTTTTCTGAGTAAAATAAATGGGTGTCTAGTTCAAGTGCTTCAGACTTATCCAATATCCTTTCTGGTTTTCTCCTCTTTTCAGAAGGCTGAAAATTCTGCCAAGTTTGAACTGCTGCTTAAAGTAAGAAGAGGACAGGAGGAGGAGAAGTTCATGGTGGAAGTAGATGAGACTATGCAAGGAACATTTCATTTGAATCAGATGAGGCAGCAGGATTCAGATTCTGGTATTTACTAATTATTTACATGTATGAAGGATTGCCCAATAAAATGTCCTGGATTGGTCTCCAAGGCCTATCTAAATCCCCTATTGTGTAAGTGGTGGATGCTATTATTCTGTTTGTAATTCATATGTTATTGCCATTATTCTTATTCTTCTTCTTATTATTATTATTTGTAAGCATTGTAAAGGAAAGTGGCATACTTTTTTACCTTTTCAAAGATTTGTTGGTTTGGAATCAATCACCTTGGAGGTTCCCGTAAGGTTGGCCTCTGATCTAAAGCTGTGTATTTGCAAGCTAAGCATTACAGGATTTGCCATTCATGTGGTTTACCAAGAGAATGGAAAGCTGACTGCTATTTTGCCATTGCTCTTGTAAGTGGATGAATGGTCATGGCATACCAATTCAATAAGATGACTCCTGCCGATTGGCATGGTGAACTTTTTGACTTCCTTGCAGCTAAAAATAATTGATGCAGACCTTTTTCTTTCTTTTTCTCTACTTTTATCTGAGAATAATTGTGGAGTGCCAATTTTGTGGGTCAAACACATATAACCTCTCAGGAGAGCTGAGTCATCACCATTTTCATTAATTAGATGACGTGTTCATGAAGACACAGGATTCCAAGGAGACCCTCAGGAAAGAAAACAAAGAAACTAACAAAACAATAAAGAGATTAAGGAGCCCAAGGGCCATTTACTTTTCATTGGAGAATGATCAAAAGTTTATCATAGCATGCATTGATTCATGTTGCATTGTATTGTATTGACTCTCAATAAAAGAAGCAAATTTTTTACCTGTTCCGCCATCAAAATCGAAGATGCAATGTATCACTCCACAAGCGATGCCAGCACAGTGGTCACTTTACTCGCAATTGCTTCATTAATCTCTTTCTGCAACGGCATTGATGGTAGCTATGTGATTGTCACACCAGGTATGCCAAAAACCTTATTTACAAACAAGCTCTATCAGACGTGCCACAAACTTCTTGTCACCTCGTCCTATTGGTTGGGAGAAGAATGGCAAGTCTTATGGATAGGCTTTGCATGGGCGTGCCACCAGCATTAAACTAGCTAGAAAGAGGATAGAATAAGAAGAATAATGATAGTATCTTGGATATAGATATCTTGACCTTCAAAAATTTTCGCTACCATCATATTGTTTATTGAGAAGAAAAAAAGTAGAGTGTAGACGGGGCTACAAAGTATTCTACTACTATTTTTATGGATAAACTAGAATTCTACTTAGAAACAAAGCATAAAATTCGAAAAGTAAAAGCAAATATAACTTAAAAATAAAAATAAAGATAACTTTCTTCAGACAGATGAATCAGCCAAAACGTCCCATTTTTTTTAGCATTACAACCTGATATTTATAAATGACTCCTGTCACTTGCTAGGATAATTGACACCAATTCACCTTGACAGCTATCCTTGACAGTTTGCGCTATGTAAGCCAATACCATCATACATGAAAGTCATCTTTCTTCCCCTACTCCTATATTCTACTCTTATATTCTGAACAGTTGTTCCATTTTTTCTATTTTTGATGCTAGTATGTGTAGTAGTAAAATAAGTGTAATTATCCTACTCTTCAATTTTGGGTAGTGACAAGATAAATGTAACTACTTGTTTATTTGTACCAAATGGCTCACCATGCATGACAATCACCACCTTTCTCTTTAGCTTTCACCTCCCTCGGTCTATGCTATATTCACTTGCCCTGCATCCTTGGATGAGATGTGAACAAGAGGAAAAATGAGAATCGAGCAAGTTGGCTATCAAATTACACGTCTATCACGATAGCTAGCCTTGAACCAACAGAAATGAAATTAAGAAACCTGCATATCATAAAATTTCTTGCTTTGATAGAAATGAAATGAAAGTTGTTTCTTGCTTTGTAGGGGCTGCTGTCAAATGGCTTCCCTTAATTACCCATGAAGTGGAAAGCTTTTGGACAAATGTGAGTAAATCCGTAGCCTTCATTTTAGAAGATGGAAGCTGTAGCAAGGCCCAGTTATGAGTGGAGTACACCAGTAAAGGATTTCGCAGTCCGACAACGTATATCTGAGAATTTAAACATTACCTCTGTTCCACCTGCCGGGCTCCGGCAGCAGCAGACTGGCAGAGCAAAGTCCACCCCTTTTTAGCATATATTGAAAAGGTATATTCTCCACCACAAAAATAAATAAATAAATAAATAAAGAGTTCATCAGACCATAAAATGTAAAGAAACCTAACCACAACCTAGTTGCACCTTCGATCATCAAGATGGAAAGAGGCCCAACCTAAATTAACTCCAAATAAAATCGGTCGCACAAGATCTGCACTCCAACCCCAAATGACTTGTTTTACCTGCTTTAATAGCAGTCTGCTCTTGTTGATAAGGTTTTCCCATCGCCGGAATCAAGCACGACGATCGGAACATCCAAATCAAATGAACTGTTCCTGTGACAATTAGTTACTAAAACTAACACAGTTTCTAACACTTCCACCCCAATGTGTATTTGTAGTTTATAACATCATTCAGCCCATTCCCTGAGCTCTTGAGTTTGTCTCAAGAGGTGGGAGGGCAGCTGCCATCATCTATATTAGAGTCAGATCAGATCTACCTATAAATCTGTTGGGACGGTGAGATGTATACGCCGATCAACTGTCTTCATTATCATAATCCTCTTCCTCTTCATCTAATCTTTGGTCTGATAGTGCAAACTGAATAGGATCGATGGCCATTGTGTCCACATCAGCCAGCGACCAGCCCGGGTACTCACCATGCTTCATTCCCTGATCTGTCTCAGAGGATGCAGATGCGGCTGCGGCTGTTGCTTTGGTGGTACCCGTGGCTGTGACTGCAGCTGTAGGTGTGTCTCCATTCTCATCCAAATCCAAATTCAAGTCAAAGTTCCGGATGGCAGAACCTGTGTTACTACAGCTAACTGTGGTTTCCTTTGATTCTCTTGCGCTTACGCCATCATCCATCATTTCCGATTTCACATGAGGTGGTCTGTCACTGTGTTGAGGAGGCGAGCCAGGGTCATCTTCATATTTGTCATAATGAGCACCATCCTTATCAGCACCACGAGCACCTCGGGCACCACGTCCTCTCCCACGTCCCCGCCCCCGTCCTCTGCCGCCACCATTGTGACCCACTGGCCCCTCATGCTGCCATGAGGAAAGCTTTTATTAGCTGAGATAGCACTCAAAAAGAAATGAGATGCAGACAAGATCAGCATGCAGGATGAGCAGGCAAATGAAATCTTAGTATCTTGGGCCCTGTTTGGTATCGTTGTTGCCTTTGAATTTTCGTTTCTGTACAAATTAGTAAAATACCACAAGAAGATTGATGTTCAATATAGCATATTTGCACAGAACTTCTGTGAATCCTTGCTTTTATTTTCAAATTTTGAAAGCAATAAAATTTTGCTGCCAAAATATCTAAAGATTTTACAAACAATCTACAAAAAATTAAATGGTTCAAAAATATTGTCCATTCTAGTTCATTTTTCTGCTTGGTTTTTTCAAAAACAAAAGCAACATCAATGGGCCCTTTGTAAGTGCAAAATCATAAATGAAGTTTACCAAATGGTAATGATGGTTTAGTAAGTATATATGATATTACAAAATCAAAGCATTAATCCATATGAGAAGCTTGCACAAAGTTGACAAATAATATTGGGAAGATACGCGAGAAGCATAGATAACTATTCTAGAGTGCAAATTCAACATTACAGAATAAGTGACACTTACAGCTCTACTTCGCTTCAACTCCTCATTATCATTGTCATCATCTGCAGCTTTCCTGGATGGCAATGCAATACAGTTGCAATATCAACATGGTAGTAATGATAGAATATTATAGTTGACCAACTGCAAGTAATACCTAATATCATGAAATTAACGCTACGAACCTTCTCTTGGCAGATCTGTCATCGCCACCAGCATCAGAAGTTCCCATGTCTGGAACCTTGCTCACTATATCCTTCAGGAAGTCAAACACGTTAAAACTATGCACGCACTGCTTCCTAAAACAAGTAAACAATGTATAGATAAGATTTAAGGCTAAAAAGCATTCAGTGCCACAAAAAAAAAGAAAGTAAATATCCAGGCATAGTATAACCAGTATGTCATCAAGCAGGAAAAGATCTTGTAATCAAATTGCTAAAAGAAAAGAAAAGCAAAAAAAGACATGCAGGAAATATTTTCAGATAATGATATTTAATAGTGGGTCAGTGGCCCTTCTGAAAATTCTGAAGTAGAAAGTGTACATAACGTAGGGGACTCAAGGGAAAAAGGGCTGTGTTTCTTCTGTTTCTGTTAATAAATTAAGCATAAATTAAATTCAATTAGTTGGTGAAGAGTACATCTATTATATCAAGAATTATTATAAGGCAAAACTAGGACATGAGCAGCCTAAAATGAATTCAGCCACTCTGGGCCCCAGAGCAGGCTGAGAAACAAAGGATTAATCTGGTCCAGCCTAACACAAGAAAAAGCCTAGGGTTGGCCTGGAAAACGTACGCCTGACTAATGTGCTTGGCCAGTCTGAAGATAATGTGGTTCCTTGATCAAGTGCAAATCAACGTCAATGGCCAAGAATCTGTAGGTTAATTGGTCAGAGGGTCTAAAATTCAATTCCACAAAATGCATGAGCACCTTGCACATAGAACTGACATCAAATATAAATTGACCAAGTGGTCTGACCGGTGAACCGCTCCTAGGCCAAACCTGCTGCCTAATTAGGCCTTAGGCTTAAACCCCACTTTAAATTGATTAAACCAGCTGGTTTCACTGAATCAACTAACCTGGAGCAATACAAGTTGATGGGACAATAAACTGGCACCCAAATAACAGTATGCCCTTTACCGTTTCTCTTTTTTATTTAAAGTTCATAAAGGTCATTTTAGTCATTTAATTAAATATTAAAGAAACAAGAAACTCTCAGCGCTCATTTCCTCAAACTCCCTCAGGTCCGTTCATGCAGCCCCCCGCCCCCCTCTCTCCCTAAAAAAGGAAGAAAAAGAAAAATATTATCAATTTCTCCTTTTTTCCTTCTTATCCAAACAAAACTATGCATGTAAGAGTGATTTATTCAAGAGGATGAAGCAATAGATGATTGTGATCCATCAATCATGTATCTTTAGAATAGATTTGGTAACAAAGAGAGTTTGTGCGAATCCCTTGTCATCAATTAGAAGGTGAATATAAATGGATAAATTCATAAAAGGTATTTCCAATAGAAGGGAGCGAGATAAACAGCCTCATGCCCAAACCCATGGCCAAACATTACATGATGTTGAGCATTTGCATTATCATACATGGAAGAGATTTTTCATATTTTTCAAAAGAATCTTTACTTTTCTTTAAGTATCATATTATTCTTTTTTTTATGTCAAAAGGTCTGCCAATTGACCCAATAATGCAATGACCTCTCCTTTGGTACGGTCAAGTTTAATTACAGATTGATAACATGGCATGTTGTTGAACATACAAAAGCATTTTTAATGACACAGAAACAAGAATCAGATTCAAAGCTGCATCAGGATGCCTACCTCCAGAAGGTCCTACATGAAAAACTTTTATTTAATAAAAAGGTACATGAAACACTCCTTGTTTGATTTTATTAGAAATGGTGTAGCCTTGTGCACTAGGCTAATCTTTTTTGCTTCTCTTGTTTAATTTTATATATATACATATACTAACATCAGAAAACTCCATCTTGTCCTATCACTTTGATTACATAGAACTCACTAGCAATCTCTGATAATAGGTCTCCTACTAAATCATCTATTACAACTTGACGAAATTTAATTAAGATATGCAATGGGACATTTTTCAGATGCCATTTTCATGTTATGCTTCATGGAGATTTAATGAATTGCACGAACATAGAAAAAATAGTAAAAGAAGCAGGCCATGATCCTCTTTATTGCTCATTGCTGCCATGGCCATCACTACAGTTAGTCAATGCAGCTGACCATTACAAAGAATTTCCTCCAACAGAAACAATGGACACAAATTATAAGGAGCCCAGAATGTGTATTACATAGTAGATGCACGATATATAAATCCAAAAACACAGAATTGAATTCTGTTGAGAAAGAGAGATAGGTTAGGATTGGAGTCATCACAATGTCCAAATAGGGATGTTGACAGGCCAATCTTGGCCAAGCCATGGTAGCTCAGGCCCACTGGATGCTTAAGGCCCAAGACTGTAGAAAATTATAAGAACTAGACCTAAGCACAGCCTAGCCCTAAAAGTAGGCACCTGAAGCTAGCCCAGCATTATGGCCTGGGTCCATCTTATTAGACACTAAATACCTAATACAGCATAATGGTTTTAAGAGTAACAAGGGCACATTGTTTTTATATGTGTACCTTCTTAATTAGATCATATCTAGGCATGAAGCAGGATACAAACCATTAAGAGAAACATTGAAGCAACAAATATCAGTGATATAAAACAAAAGAAATTAATATATAATGAAGCAGGGAAGAATCATCACACAACTATGAGCTAATGTGAAAGAACTTTGAAGTGCAAGAAAGGTTTGAATGATTAATGCATCAAAAAGGATGCTCATTGTTTACATAAATCAAGATTTAAAGTTAATTTTATTGAGGCTCTACTTTTAGCTTTTCTATGTTGTCTCTCTTACTCTCAAAACTTTAGAGAGAGAGAGAGAGAGAGGTGTATTAAAAAAATACGAAGGGGTGTATTATAAGGAATAACTAGATACTGCATACCAGTACATGCCAAATACGGCTAGTGTAAGAGTTGCATCTTATTATCAGGATCCCACTTCTAAAAGTAAGAAATAAGCTTTGGATATTCACAGAGTACATCCAGGATACTTACAGATACATCTGTGGGTGAGCAAAAGGGGTTCTTCTTACATAACTCTTTAATGATGGACATAATGGAAGCTTAGTTTCAGAATTTGTAATGTTGATTTTATTGAGTAGAATATACATGATAGCCCATAATGTTTTATGCATTCTTTCTTAGACATTTGTAAAAGATACATTTATTTATACAAGAATCCCAACGGTATTATATCCTCATTGCTGTCAAGATTTGCCATGCTGATGTATCCAGATCCAGTATCAAGGTCCATGCTTCACATATAACAGCTCATGTAACACATGGGACTCAAAGCGTATGTAACAGCAAAAACATGAGGACCATAAAGTACAGCATGTTGTCCAAAATAGAGTTCAGTATTGATTTCATATTCTACAATAATGTCAAGCTAATGAATTACACCATTACTTCTTTGTCAAGACAAAAAGAAAAAATAGACATATACTTACTCTAACTTATGTTATTTAACAATGTTTTAAACTTTTTTACCTTTTAACTTTCTAGATTTTTTAATTCATGGCTGAAAATAATTATGTACTTCTGTAGCATCTCACAGAATATGTAATGCCAAATTCAAAAGAATTCCAAAATCCATTATTGCGAAGTCCATAAATTATACATTGGAGATAGAGCAATGATTCTAAAGAGTTCAATTTACTAAACAACTTTAAATGGTACTTACAAATGCAAAGCACTCATTGTCTTCATTCCTCTCTGAAGAGTTATGTCATATGTTCTGTCACAAAGATCTTGCAGAAACAATTCCAATGCTTTAGCTGCAAAATTATAAGTCATGGAAAGTGAACATAAATAAACACCTAAATAGGTAAACTCAGAACAAACATATCATATAAAGAGATAACATTAGAACATAAACACACATGGATGGATGCCTGCATGTCAATTTGGATGGTCAAGGACAAGTCTGTAAGTATATCTATATGTATCATAAGGCCATGTTTATGCATAGTATGCACATTGCACAATTACGACTTTCGGTGCTATTATTCAGATGTTCATATCAGCATGTGAAAAAAGGGTTTTCTACATATCACACCTAAGATTTTGCCAAAATTATATAAAACTCCTCCCCTTATCCATATTTACAAAACAACCCAGACAGTGTTTGTTAGATTTGCAAAAAGACCTTTCTGTTAGCCTTCCATTGCCCCAAAGACAGTCCTTAGTTAAATTAACTAGGGGTCCATGAGCACCAAAACCCTTTCCCTTCTACCTATTCACATTTTTCTTGTGTTAACAAATCACAGAGCCTGTCAACTAAGATGACTAGGTGGTGGTCGCTTTGGTCAATGATGTAAAGTTGACATGAACACCGAATAGCCATGTCTCAACCTCCGCAATGAAGTTATCGTAACAAAGGAACAACTCCACAAGCAACAGCTTTCCCACCAACACCACCAGCTCCTTCTGCACCGCTTGTTCCACAATGATAGGCTTCCATCTCCAGGCCGTTGGACCACACCATGTACTTGAGGAGCTACGAATGTTGTCCCAGCGAACTGGTCCAAGATGAGCTCCCTAACCATGGTCAAAACTCTTCTTGTCCCATGTCACCAAGGGTCGGTACCACGAACATCATCTCCCCCTTCTTCACTTCGTACACTACCGACTATGTCAGCTCCATCTTCTTTGTCGCTACCGGCATTACTTTCCAACCCTCGATGGTCGTGCCAGCCGAAACTCCTCGGTTAACCGGGCATGGATCTTGGAGTCAACCATCCCCGACCACTGTAGGATCATCAAGAGCATCACATTCATGCCACTATAATTGTTGAACAAGGTGGTGAAGAGGAGGTTGTGGCATCTCTCATTCTTGGATAGCTCGAGCATCACGATGGCATCGAGCACCAACTTGACCATGGTGATGAAGTAATAGTTGGACTTGGCAAGGCAAAGGGGATAGGGAAGACTTTCGCAAGGATCTTAGAGAGGCCGAGGGATAAGAGGAGGGCGAGTTGGAGGAAGTGCCACTTGGTTGCCTTGGCGAGGCCTCTTGTGCCAAGGCCAGAGGCTGGGGGCTTGATGCCGAAGTTGGCCTTGCTTTGACCTTGAGGTTGTTGAAGTCAGCCTTCCCACGGTGATCATGTGGGACTCCATGACCTGTAAATAGAGCTGATCATGGGCAGGACCTCGAGCCTAAACTATATTCATTTTTCGTTGGGCTTTGGGTCGGATTTACTTATAATTTGACATTTTTTGTGCCCAAGCCCGGCCCATGATCGGCTCAACTTGCAAGAGAGTGGCAAAGTTGGTGCCAAGGGTGGGGATGACATGGGACTTGCAAGAAGTGAGGAGGTTGAAGAGGAGTTGCCAGATGTTAGCATGGGTGGGCTTTAAGTGGTTGAGATAGCACCAGATGCGGAAGCTGCTGGTAAAGGCGATGGGTCACCACGAAGATGCTTTTCTCAACCTTGGATACCCCATGCCTTTTTTGGTCAGACCAACCCAACCTGGATTCCAACAAGTCTTTCTGAATTTTTAGATCTAGAAACTCTAGGTGTCAAGGACGGCCACAACCTTGGGGTCAGAGACCATGAAGGACCAAGGGCACATTAAGGCAAATGATGGTGGAGCTGTACCTAAAGTGGGACTAGAAGCAAGCGTTCTAGCCATGGAAGTAATAGTATTCAAGGCGCTCCCTTATAGGTGTGATGAGGGGATGCCATAGATCTCAACAATGGACTTGATGGGGATCTTCGATGGGGTGCCCTCCTCCATCTACACCTCCATCAGATGGTAGTCTCCACTACCAGCAAGATCTTAAACATCATGGAAGGAAGAAGATTTCTTCTATAGTAGTACTTCAGGTACTAGGTTGGCCAAGTCAAGATCTCTCTCCGCTTTGTTACTTCAATGAACGCCTAGAGAAAGCAGAGATTGAGGGGTATGTATAGAGAGAGGAAGGGGGGGGGGATGGGAGGTCAGGAGGGGGCATGCAGGTAGCACATGGGTGGCATGGTGATGGTCCCACTAGCAAAAGGAGGGCTTGGGCTTGGAGGCAATGACAATGGCAATGGAGGCAAGGCAAGGGGTGGCAACATTGATGGGGTGAGCAGGCTTGACATAGCTGAGAGGATGGGAATGAGGGTGGGCATTGGAAGGTTGATAGGGGTTCGAGGGATGAGGGTGGGATTGAGGTGAAAAGCGGGAGTGTCAATTGAGGATGGGGTTTGAGAGAGGTGTGGTGGTCCCACCTGCAAGCAGAGAAAAGTTGTTTGAGGGGTATTTTGGTCATAAAGTATACAAAAGTCCCTTAAGGTCTAGAAGTAATATTTTCATCAAGATCTATAGCCAAAACTTTAAACTAAGGTCTTGTTGCAATATAAATAGGACTTCTGTGGTCAATTTGTAAATAGTGATATGGGAGTGTTTCATATGTAACATCGATAAAATATTGGGTGGCATATGGGAAACATCCAAAATAATAATATCAATAATACTCATCAAACTTTTACCTAGAAAAAACTAGATCTAAAGGAATGGAATGTAATCTAACATTAGTAATATCTAATTAGGATAGTTAAATGATTGAAAGAACTCACATACTAAAACAGGTACCGCCAATGCAATCTTCCCAACATCTTCATCTGCTTGCATAATCTTTTTTATTCGAGACTGCCAACAAATACACTATGTCAGACCACATGGCTCATGATAGAATGATTGATGATTGATTCATACATGAAAGCATTATCAATAAATGACATTATATAATGACAAAGTAATAGCATCTTGAAGCTTAACCCAAAAATGTTGCAGCTGACGACCAACCAAGAACATTAGTGTGTTGAATTAAAGTCATTATAAAGGACAAGAACCTGATTTACTCACCTTATGAGCTGAGAAAAAGCTAAAATATAATTGGATTCAATTGTAAATCGGCACACACTATTATATGCCAATGCTATCAAGATGCTCTATCATCATCAACATTAGTGATTTATCATAAATGTATGCATATAAGGAGAGGATGGTGATGAACAAGGATATATATTGGCAGCATGAATGCTTTTAAAAAGGTAAGTCGATCATAAATTGGGATAAGGATGGTGTATCTTAATGCATAGGCTCATGTAATATATGACGGGGCCTAATCATAACCATTGAGGCACATCCCAACTATTTGGAATCAGCCTTATGAGTCCACATCAACGAATGATTTCCATCCATGTTAAGTAAGGCATTCTCCTAATTTTCACAATCATTCAACAAAAATTAGAGTACATCTCCATGTAGAATCTCCTTGAATCTTTATTATACATGCTCATGAAATCTCAATCAGTATGCCATCCTCCTTGGGCACAGAAAAATAAATTTGACAACCAGAGGCAAGAGAAGGGTAGGTGAAAATTAGAAAGCAGAAAATGAGCAGACACATAAATAAGTCCAGTGCGGGGCGAATTGAGATACACGACAGATTTTAATTCATGCTTGAAGAATGATTGCTTGAGTGTGAAACGGAACAACCTTGTCATTCTATTCAAATGCAGACCTCATTGCTCATTATGTATCTCATTTTGACACATGATGGAACCCAGAGGAATATATTTCCAGTATGCAGTAAATTTAACTTGCATGCTAGAAAAGATTTAATCATGTACAAAAAAGATTTAATTCTATATTATCAAATTGGATATGACTGCGGTGCGGGTTTATTCAAGAAATCTAATTGATAAGGGACTGGAAGTTGTTATAGTAGGACGGGGTGTTCAGGGCAGGAGGAAGAAGGGGGGAGGGGGAATAGAGATCAGAGTTTCACAATGGATACAGGAGCCAAGAAATAGAGAGAGAAATAGGCATGATAGCTTCGAAAAGAAGCTGGAAGCGACAAATAGGTGGGATTTGATAGTAAGTGAGCAAGGATAGTAGAGTTAACAGGTGGTATCTGAGATCATCTGGGCATGAAAGATAGCATGTTTTGATATGTCTGCCTATGATTATAAACTCTGATTTGCAAAGTTTGTAAATAGAAATTGATAAAATTCCAAAGCAGGCAAACCTAACAGATTCAAGCGCATGCTTTTAAAGTTAGTACTAGCTATCTCATTTGAGATGATATGATTAAGCTTCATGATCAATAAACAGCAAGGTCAGGCACAAAGTTTTCGTTGCATACAGCCACGAATAAAGTGCCAATAATTTAGTCATCATAGTTTCCATTAATCTGCATGTAGGAAGAATTGAGGCATGCATCTTATACTGTTATGCACTTCAGCTCTAAGTATCGACATTGAGAGTGTTTAATTACGAGATAAAAAACATTACAGGGTAACTTGGGTCATCATGGGTGTAGACACACAACATGCAAAAGATTGAAAATATAAACATATATGTATACATGCATGCACACATAAATACACATGTATCATAATGCAAAAAGTTAATATCAGCCTCATGCACAACCAAATTTCATGTCAAATAAAGTATTGTCCAGAAAAACAACATCTGTGTGAAGTGATAAAATTCCTTTTTTTTTTCTTATTGCATGTGTTTTGGCGGGGTAACAATCACCCACATAATTACACTAATTTGTTTGCACGTGAATTAATGTCTACACATCATGCATCAAAAGTTGTATCTTAAAATCCCTTAGACATTTGTGTGAAACATTAAACCATAATAAGTTGAAGAAGAAGTAGCTGTAACATCGACATTGTGAAAGCAACAAATACATGGTCAGTTATTGGCTTCAGCTGTACTCGCAAAAAGAATGCAAAACCAAGAATTCGACAAACTTTATCTCATATGCACTCAGGGCCACTTCAGTTTGATTCTAGATGGAAAAACAATGGTTGAAACTTGAAACACTTAAAAACCTCAAATTGCTAAGAATTCTATAAGGTTGACATAATCAGGGCTAACTTCAAACACAAAGCTCAAGTGAAAATTGGGCTTTGAGTGGCAGAATTTTATGGAGGTTAATAATCAATACAGCTTGTTTAGGGGAAAAAAAACAATATGAATCTCTAAGGGCTTGGTAGAGTTTTTCAGGCTGGTTTTAATGGCAAAGCATAATTCTTCAACATCTAATGGTCTAGATCTACATTTCTGTCTTCCTTCCTCATTCGAAGATATTCAAAAGGTCCATGAACAGAGAGAGGATGCCATCTTAGAAATTATAACAGGTAGATGGTTTGGTGGAGAATTTGCAGATCATTCTTGAGTGGTTGATTCTTGCACATTGTTATTTCCTCTCTTCTTGTTCCCATTTATCTTCTTTTGCGTCCTCCTTTTCCTATGTCAGAAGCAGTAAATATATATCATTGATAGTAATGTTTAGACATGGAATGCAAAGTGAAAGGAAGCACTGGTAGCTTCTCAAGCAGAAGCCTTTAGAGTCCAGGCTCATGTACTTAACACGAAGCTTTCCACATCATACATGGAGAAGATAAAGTTGTAATAACAAACTCAAAAAGTCCCAAGCCTTTATGTAAAACAGTAAAGAGAAGGGATTGAAGACCTTAGGAAATGGAGGAAGCATATTGAGAAAGCTGTTCTCATGCTTGATCTATAAATACTGGTGGCTACGGTTCCACTACTGGATCATTACTAATCCTGTACCATCAGAACAACAAAACTTAATCATTTAACTCAATAAGTTCATACAAACTCCATTCACTTAATTGTTTCAACCAAAGAAGCTTTCTAATCCAGTGGTTTCAAGGTGCCTCTCCTTAAGTATCAAAGCCATCATGGTTAACTACTTTTGTTCCACCGTCCAACCCCTCACGCGTTCTTGGTTTCCAACAAGTTGACATCAATATAAAAATCAAAACCCACTGAAAACATGGCACCTTAAGAATGATTCTTTATAACAGAAATAATATAAATAGTTAAAAACCCTAGCTTCGGAAGCAGCAATTCAGAGAAATTTTACATTAGAAGAGCATTGCTTGCTTAACATCATAAGCAAATTTTGCATACTTCACAACAAAACCGAACCCCTACTAACAGATTCTCGCACCCTAAGGCAAGCGTAGAATAAAAATACAAATTAACAATAAATAAAAATACAAATTAACAATAATTCAATCATCAAAAACGCTCTCCTGGGGCGACCTCGGTTCAAAACCATGACCTCGAAACCAGTTTTCTCCACAATAACGAATCAAAAAAGTAAACCCTAATCCCCTCCTCGCAGAACCACAACACCAAACAAGACAACAACCGGATAGCAGAACCTCATAAAAAAGCCCTAAATCACAATATTCAGAAACCAAATCGACCAAAAGGAGCAATCTTTATCAAAAGAAACATCAAGAGCTTACCGCGGGAAAACGAGTTTCGAGCTTCTTCCTCATAGCCCCAAATCACGCTCAAAAACGAGCCAAATTTCCTCCTTGAATCCTCCAAAAGCCCACTGGAGTGGAGGCGATGATACCGAGAAAAAAAAACGAACTTTTGGAACCTATCGAGGTTTTCTTTACCACGGGCGGAGATGAAGAAATTTGACAAAGAGACAAAAGGGGGGTTATTATCGCGAATCCACAATGTGTTTGAGGAAAAGAGAGAAAAAAAGAGAGAGTTTGGGGTTTGGCTTCTTTGCCTTCTTCGTCGGTCGGTCGACCAATGACGTCGTCTCGTCTCAATTCTTAAACCGCTGGAGCCAGGCGAAGAAAAAGGAGCGAAAGAGCCCCTGCCCCGACGGTTGTTCCTTTTTTTTTTCTTTTCCTTTTTCTTTTTTATTTTTTTTTATAGCTAAACCGGATATATCATATAAATATATTTTAAAAAATAATATATTTCGAAACGCATCAAACAATTTTCTCTACTGATTTTTCCGCAGCCACCTATTATATGTATTTGTCTATGATTTTGGGGCTCTTTACTATCTAAGAAGTCTTATCAAATTCGATTCGCATTAGGTTTGAAAGTTTTCTAACTAGCTTGGGCTGGTCGTCCATGAACCAAATTGTCAAGTTGGATCAAGTTGAAGGGATGAGTCATCCAACCCTATATATCCCATCAAAATAAATTCTTTAGGTCCCTATTATTCACAATGATAGATATTTGTTTTGTTTTTTTTTTTTTTGACCAAGCCAAAGTTTTGAATAACACAATAATCCTATAATAATAGCATTTTCTAAAACCATATCTTCTTGGACCAAATATATTTAGAATGAAATATTAATTATTATAGTAACTATTATTTGTTATCATGATAGAATGTAATAAGAAATATGGGCAGCGCCAATTGCTCAAATTATTTTTCATCAAATAAAAGATTATTATTTGTAACCAATTTAGAGATTTGAATTTAATGATATATATTATGTTTGGATATTGTGAACAGTCTGAATGCTAGATAGATAGTTGTTGTTCTCTTTATACAGTGATTAAACAACCATTATTTCCATTATACAATTATTGTTTGAATTTCCATTGTTAATCTATACCAATATTAAACCAAAAATCTATGATGCTATTGGTAAAGTTCCATGTTGCATCATCAGCTATCTCAAAACTAATGACACCGCTCGTATCTTAAATTAATAGATCCTACTTCAATTGTAAAATGATTTAAGAGAAGTGAGCTTGTCAAAGTTGGATGTGTGTTTATTGTATTACATAAATAATAATCTTGGTCGGAAGTAACATAATAATCTATAATACCTATCACATGCATTACATATGCCACACTTTCCAAGATAAACCATAATACTAGTCTATTACAATCAATGGACATCAAACTAATTATTCCTTAAAATATAGATTAATGATCATAGCGACTACTAAAGAGTCAACAAAATATGAAATGAAAATTTAACATATCTCTCACTTGTCCTTTAACTATATTTCACTTCACGCGCAGTGTTTTTATAATATAACCACAAAACCATCATCCAATTACTATATCAAGACATTTGAAATCAATAATTAATAATGAATCACTAATTGGTCTATCAATTATCCATTAATTCCCTTTTGTATATGGAGAGGGCATCGTTGTTTGCCAACTTTATATAGAATAAGTCATAGAAGGAACAGCAAATAAATTCTTAAATAGATATTAAATTAGCCATTCTAGTTTAATTTTAGATTCTTTACATAATGGCCTACCTAAATCGCATATAAACTTGGTGAGATAACTGCAAAGTTATATGATCGAAAATTTAAAATGGACATCATGGTTCTTTTAGCCAATTAGCTAGGTTGGTAAAGTATGTCGATGTTAGGTACTAGTGACTTGGGTTCAAATCCTACTTGCACTATCTTAAATTTTTTTATCTAATTATCTTGATAAATTGAATGGGGTAATAAATCCCTTCTCAAATAGAAAGCGTAATTGAAAAAGAAAGTGAAACAACCAAATATAAGTTGCCGCAATAACACATCATGCATATTTAAGCTTGAGTATTCCTTTTTTTATTTATTTTTATCTCAAAATAGAGAGAGGAAAATCCAATCAAATTCTAATGAGAAATAAAATAAGTAGAGGAGGAGAAAGAAGAAGAGACCCCTTAATAGAGGTATGCAGAGGTTACAAGGTCACTTGAGTATTTCTTTTTTTATTTATTTTTATCTCAAAAGAAAGAGGGGAAAATCCAACCAAATTCTAATGAGAAATAAAAGAAGGAAAGGAGGAGAAAGAAGAAGAGACCCCTTAATAGAGGTATGCGGAGGTTACAAGGTCGCTTGAGTATTCCTATATTTTATTCATTTTATCTCAAAAGAAAGAGAGGAAAATCCTATCAAATTCTAATGAGAAATAAAAGAAGTAGAGGAGGAGAAAGAAGAAGAGACTCTTTAATAGAGGTAGAATAAAAAAAAAACATGCTTCGCCCTAGAATTGCACAATGTCAACCAATCCTTGGATAATATCAAACAACTAGTAAACACTTATTCCACCAGAAATCTTCTTAAGAAATATGCATGCCTTGCATTCTTTCCAAATGTTCCAACAAGTTACCTAACTGATGGTAGGTAGATCATTAGTCATTTTGAGTAAGGTAAAAACCCGAACTAAGTGTACCATAGGAGTTGTGCTGCATATCCAATCAAATTCAACCTAGTAAACATTTATCTTTCTCAGGCTAAGCATGTATTTCGTGAAGCCAATGAGGCTGCGGGTTGGGTGGCCGCCTATGTGGCCAGCCATACGGATAGCACCTTATAGGCTGGGGATAGAGAGCTGCTCTGGACACTTCGAGATATTCTATTTTCTGATTTTACTGGATGCATTCGTACTCGCTAGGTATGAGTTACCCGTCCTACCAAAAAAAAAACATTCACCTTTCCAAAAACAAGTTCACTTCTCCAGAACTTTTTTTTGGGAAGTGCAGCACTTCACCTCAGTGTTCGATTATCTAAAAACTCTTAGCCTCGAGTCAATGTTTAGTTACACTGACTGAGAGATGGTAAGCATCAATCTGAGATGAATCAAGCTGCAATTCAATCTTGGTTGTTCAAGAACTCTTTTCCATTAATCAATGTTTAACTGCATTGACTGAGATGACAAGGAGATTGTTTAACCCATATCGAGACCAACAGAAGGCCTCACAGAACCTTTAGTATCAAGGTTTCCTCTTCATTTAAAATATAAAAATCAAAGTTTCCTGATAATCTTTAAGCAATAGCAGAAGCCAAAAGGGATGAAAATTGCCCATAATAGAATGATCCCTTCCAATAATAGAAACTTGACAGGCTATGAAAGGATTGCAAAGATCGAAGGATTTGTTGCAGCATTTTATGAAACAGCTTGTGACTCTATCTGTGTTCAAAGTTAAAGCTTAATTAGACATTAGTGAGAAAACTGGAACAAGCATTTTCAGCTAACTACCCCTTAGAATTAAAACTAGCTTACAGCGTTTCGGTTTACAAGATCAAAGAAACTACCTCTTTAGTATGCAAATCTGAAATGGAACAAATAAACCATAGAATTCAAAACCTGAACCATGTTGACATAATCAATATTCCAAGTCCCACAAAATTTATCAGGAACTACCATGAGGAATTTTTTCTTTTTCTTTTTGTTTTTTAGAGATAAACTGGCATGAGGATATTGCAAACCTAGCCATTGCAATTGACTGATATAATGCTACCTCTGGAGTTAGTTTCTGGAGTCAGTTGGAATTCCATTCCCACTCTAGACCCAGAAAATCTACTTGCTCAACAAATATCTGCTCAGATTAAAAACTTGAAGCATGCTCCTCCAGTATATCTCCAAAGTACGAACCGAACAAATGTAAGCGATACTTAATTGTTTGATATCTGCTTAATTACTTCAAAAAAATAGCAATATATATCTTACAATCTATGTTAACAATATGTCAGAAACATTTATATGTTTCATTGCTTCCCCATCATAATGACCAGACAAATTAATTTACACTATTCAAGAGTAACCATCACTTCAGAGTGCATTCTCTAACATTTAAACTGAATACCGATCAATTAACATGCAGACAGGATATATAGAAACTTTCAGATACAGAAGACAAAATCTCACCTCCCTACTACTTCCTCTTGGCAGTCGCTCCTCTCCATTGTAAAATCAAATTTCAGAATATACTTGCACTGTGGGAAACAAGACGAGCATCATAATAAAATGCCATACACTAACTGGTAAAGAATAGCAAGTGCACGATTACAGGTCGACAGGGACACGCTTGTACAAATGGGTTGGCAGCCTCGGCGTGGCGACGGCCTGCAATGGAGTATGCATGAAGGTGACCATCCCGGGGTTCTCCGACATGTCGACGTCCTCCGGCTTGACCCCGTCGGGCAGTGTCCACTTGAAGTGGTGCAAGAGGTGCCCCAGCATGGAAGCAACCAAGTTGATGCCTAGCTGAGCCCCTGGGCACACCCGCCGGCCAGCACCAAATGGCAGCACCCTGAAGTCATTACCCTTGATGTCGACATTCTCCTCGGCGAACCTCTCCGGCCGGTATTCCAGTGGGTTCTTCCAGATCTGTGGATCGCGAGCAATGGCCCAGACATTGACATGCACGTTGGATCCCTTGGGGATGTCGTACCCGCCGATCTTGACGTTGGCTGTGGCCTTGTGGGGGAGCATGAGAGGAGTTGGGGGGTGCAGCCGGAGGGACTCCTTCACCACGCATTGCAGGTAGGGGAGGTTCTGGAAGTCAGCTTCACTCATGGTGCGTTCGTCTCCGATTACCCGGTCCAGTTCCTCCTGAACTTTCTCCTGCACTCTTGGGTTCCTAACCAGCTCAGCCATGGCCCATTCCACTGTTATAACAGTTGTGTCCATTCCGGCTGTTATCATATCCTGCAGCATCCAAGCTATCAGAGATTAGAGAATCAAAGCTTCCTGTTCGTAAACTCTAAATAAGGATCAGCACGGAGAAAAGGATTGAGCAAAAGCCTTCATGTGGATTTTTACACTTCAATTAGAGCACTGCTATATTTCCTGGCTCCAAAATTTCCAACTTGAACTATTCTAGGCCCTGATTGGTAGAGACTTTCTGTTAATGTGATTTTAATCATTAAGCCTGCAGTAAAATCTATGGTTAGATTGTATTTTGGACAGGGAGCCCTGGAATTTGGTTGAGTTGGGATGCTGTTAAAGAAGTTCAGGTGGGTCTTGGTTTTAGGATTGAGCAAACCTGAAGTACATCAGATCGAAAATTACAACTTAAATCCAACCCAACTCCACGAAACTACAGGTTGGACAAGGCTGGGTTTTGGCTTACTCGGTCTGCATAGGATTCCTGAAACCACTATAAGGGAAACAAATTCTGAGAAATCCATGCCTCATCTATTTAGATGTGGGACTATGGGATGACTTAAATGGCTTGTTGGTTTTACTCATACTAGATGTCAAGGTGATATAAACTTGGGACCTTCTGTATCCTTCCGAGTAAGAAACAAACGGCCTACGAGCTTCATATTACCACCAGGAGGAGGAAAGAAGGAAAGAAAAAAAAACAAAAGATTACATGTGAAGAGAAAAAGAGTAGGAGAGAGTAACACACCCAAAGAAGTCCAATAATGGTGTCCTCGCTGAGGTCATATTGATCCTTCAAGGTGAGCAGAGCATCGACAAAGTGCTGCTTTGCGCCGCTCTTGCTGCGAGCTCTTGTGTGTTCTTCCATGATGATTTTGGTAAGACGATCCCTTCGAGCATTGTGCTTGGAGTAGGCGTCTTCATCAATGGGGAACATCCATCTTAGCCACCATACAAATTCTGCAAGGGAGAGTGATGCACCAAATTTTAAGCCATTCGCCACAATCGCCTTGAACTCTTTCCCTTGCTCATCCGTCAGACCTTCTGAGCTCACAAATCGCTTCCCAAATGCAAGCCTCGTTATGTTGTTGAATGCCACGGGTGCAAGATGATCCCTCACTACCAAGCTCTTCCTAACCTTAACTGAAGAACCCAAAGTTTTAAACGCTAAAGCAGTTGAATAATACATCAAAGCAATCAAACAAACAAACAGCATCTACTGTAATCTATACTCACTAATTCTTTTTAATAAATTTGGAGGGAGTGTCTCCCTTCCTCCACTCCCCCTCAAAAACAAAAAAAAACAAATTAAACAAGTGCTCTCCCACGAAATCAAAGTTCTTTCTATGCACTTAATCACAACGGATAATAAGGCACTGCTCCACTAGTCTTGTATGTGAAGAAAAAATTTGGAAACTGCACAATAAGTAGAGGTCATTGGATTTTAACAGCACCCCACATCTGCCAGTGGAATACCTATTGCATTCACAATATCTTGCAGCCTAAATCAATTCCGAGGAAGAAATGGTCACATAGCCTCTCCCCAGCCTCAGTGACAGAAGATTTCAATTGTACACAATGAATGTCCTTGTGTGAGATAATTTACAATGACCACTAACTTATATGCTTTCCCATTGAGCAAAAAACTTAATATACTTCTTTATCATCAATAACACGGTCTTGAGCTATATAAACTTATAATGTCAGTTAGCTTGTATGTATGTATGTGTGTGTGTGTGTATATATATATATATATATACGTGCATGCATGTATGCATGTGTATATGAGTGTATTCTGATCAATTTCTCTTCAAAAGCATCAACAGCAATTTTTTCTTAAATCGGTTGAAATTATTTATAGTGCATATCTAAAGTATATATAGAATGGAAGCTTTGAATTTGTGGATGCCCCCACTTGAATTCCACCAATCACCCTTGTTCATAAATACCTTTGACTTTCTCTATGATTTCCATATCTCTATTCTTTTCAGAAACTCTTTCTTCTAATATAAAAGGGAGGCCGACAAAAGTGAAGGACAACCAACAGCTGCTGTCTCTTCTTCCATGTATTTTTGCCACCCAACTAATAAAATAATAAAACACATAAAATCATATTTGTGCGGTCTCTTTTCTTAGATTCCACTCTACGTTCCTCGGATCCAGCGGGCCTTAACAAGTCAAAAGCCAATGCCCTTCCGCACCATACATCCTAAAAAAATCTTTAAAAAATCTGGGACCCACACTGACGTGTCATCCCACCCACCACCCACCAAACTCCGCAGCCATGGGACCCGAATTGAAGAAATAGAATAGATATTGAAGAATAAGGAAGAACATAATGTTATAATGAATAATTTTACCTGTCCTGGTGCAGTCCCGGAAGATGGACTCGACCATGGCGGTGACTTCGTCCTCCCGGACCGGCCGGAGAGCCTCGAGCCGGCGGGGAGAGAAGAGCTCGAGGTTGCAGACCTTGCGGACCTTCACATAGTGGGGACCGTAATCGGCCCAGATGAGGTCCTTCCCATCCCGGCTGAACCGGGCCGCCGACCGGCTCCTGGGGCGGTCCGCCAGCTGCGGGTCGTGCTCCTTGAGCACCTCCCGGGCCAGCTCCGAGCTCGACACCACCACGTTCAGGGTCGTGCCGAACCAGACCGACATGATCGGTCCGTAGGTCTGGGCCCACTCGGCGAAACACCTGAACCGGACCGGTTTGATGTCGTACAGGTTGCCGACCACCGGCCATGGCCGTGGACCGGGTGGGAGCCGGAATCTGAACCGCTGGTAAAGCAGGAGGGAGACGAGGACGGCCAGGGTCGCCAACGCTATTGGGAGAAGAGATGGATCCATTTGAGAGAAAGAGAGAGAGAGAGAGAGATGGTGGAGGATAGGAAGAGAACCTTGATTGAAGGAAGTGGGGGGTGACACGGATGGATATATATAAGAGAGTGATGGGGGAGAGATGGTAGGTGGATGGGTGCAACTTTTTTATTTTGATATAAGCCGATGAAAGGATTGATATTTTTTTCAAAATGGTGGTGTGGGGAGTCAAACACAAGCTTGGTAAGGGCTTGTGGAAGACGGTACAAATTTTACCTAAATCGTAGTATGAGAAGATGGCGTCCACTTCTGGACTACTTTGCGGAGTTGTTGAGGTGTAAAATACTATCGTAGGTCCATGAGGCAGGGGTTTCCAGTTTGGACTTTGGGGGAATCGCATTTGATCTTGAACCACTTGATCAGTAGACTCCAACGGCACCCACCTACTTAAGTATGGAGCAAGTCCACTTGCGGCAAATGGTTTTGTGGATACGGTGGGCCTCCTCATCACCAACATCATTTCTGTGGGGAGACCCGACATAGAGTGGTTTCAAGTATAAATTATTTTGGGAGAGCATATGACTCTTCTATTGAATAAAGAAAGCAAACCCTATACATGCGATGCTTGCGCTTGTTCCAGAGGAAAGCATCGCGTGGCTTTTTCAAGGTGAACTTCGATGGTAGTGTTACTGAGGAAGGTGGCAGCAGCGACGTCGAATTTATCATCAAAGATCAGAAGGTCAGATTAGTGGCGGCTGGAGATCGACGGATCTTCGATCAGACTGTAGTCGGTGTCAAAGCCAGAGCCGTATGGAAGGGAGTCTTCTACACAAGGCATATGTTGGGCGCAGACCACATCGTCCTCGAGGGAGACTCAATCATGATGATCGAGTAGATATAGGAGCCGAATCGTGGGGTTAGTGGAATGCGGTTGATTCACGATATTCGCAGACTTTTGGATGAATGCATCTCTCTCGAACCACTCATATCTACCAAGAGGCGAACAATGCGGCAGACTAGGCGGCATTCTTTGCGGCTCAGTATTCTAAAGGTTTTATTTGAGACAACCATGTCTCGGTTCCATCTTCTTTGTATTCTTTTATTATTTTTGATTTTGTGGGCTGCACTCACATCCGTTGAGTATGAGCTACTGTTGTAAAAAAAAAAGAAAAAAAAAGAAAAAAAAAGAGGAGGAGGGCATCGCATGGACATTTGTAAAGGGTGAAGACATCCCCAAATTTAACTCACGATCCAAATGCTTTTTTTAATCCCCAAAAAAAATCCATGTTTGCTTAGACGTACTTGTTTGGAGATCCTACATAAAAATATCTCGAAGTAAAAAAATACTTAATATAAAATTATTAAATATGTCATTTAAAAATTAAGAAAAAAGTGATAAGAAAATGATATTATCTTATAAATATATTTTCTTAATTCACCATTAAGAAAACAGAATAATTACTTTTAACAATTGAAATTAAATTTTAAGTTTGAATTATTTGTGTTATTTATGTAAATAATATCTAAGTTAAATAACAATGACTATTCTCATTATATGATAATTATTGTAATAAAAGAACATTCAAATACTAGTTGTTATTTATATTTCCATTTATGATATATACATATTTATGAAAAAGAGAGGAACGATCTCAGTCATCATTTTTTTTCCACCTCAACTTGTTGTTGACTTTTTCTCTGCTTGTCGATGGAGTGGGGCCCGGATCGGGTGGGTGGAATGGGGTAGGTAAGGTCCAAGGTCCGGTGGCATAACAATCAGCGAACAGCAATTTAATTTGGGTATGTGTCCACATTTGAAGAGGTCAGGTGTTCGCCATAAGGTTTGGGTGGATTCCTACCGGAAGAGAAGCGTGCGAAGCTTTAGCAAAAAAAATAAAAAAAAGAGAAGCGTGCGAAAGCATTCGCGACGGAAGCATGACGCGGGTGCTCTCGACCGAAAACTGGTCCGACGTCATTACCTTTGATCACCAGATACTCCGAAGGCCCCTTTCCTTCCCCAACTCTTTCATGTTTAAAATAAACATAAACGAGCTACCGGTGGATGACTGCTTGTAATAGAAGTATTTTATGATGTTTGATAGTCTTATCATTACATGACACAGCTATCCCTTTCCATCTTGTTAGGGAAGGCCAAGGGTTCATTTGGTTCGCAAAAAATAAATAAAAATCAAAAAATCAAAAATAATATTTTATGAGAATAAAATTTTTATATTTCATAAAAAAAAGAAAAACTTATGAAGACATAAAAAGCTATCTTCTCATCGATTGAAAATTAGAATTTTTTTAAAATAATACTCATAAGTCATTAAAACCTATGAATATAGTCTCTCTTTTTTTATAATATGTATTTTATATATTTTTTTTAAAAAATAGATGTTCAACCAAATATAAGTCATTCTAGGATATGCCCTTTTTTTTACGATCAACCAAATATGCTAAAATTATTTTTTCAGACATCATATTTTCAAAAATTATTTTTTTAAAAAAATATTTTAATAAAAAAATTCTGCAAACATTTTTTTTTTCCATCTGACACAACCAAGTGGAGTTAGCCTAAAACAAAAAATGCTGCGACGTGCTTGTAGAGATTTAATTTAATACTAATTTATTCTCTGGAGGAAGCCACGACCATTTAATTACTGACTCTAGAGATAAGACACTAATGAGGCTTTTACAGTCATCCTTATACAACTATTCTACTCCTAATAGGATGGCAAGATATATCAACGTCTTCTTAACCTACATTGTTTGACGGTGCGAGAAGAAGGCCTTGTCCCTAGAACTTGGTATAACTTGCACACCAAAGAAAATGTCTGATCAGCACAAATGCATTTGAAGAACGAGAGAAAAGAATCCACTGCTGTTTCTCTTCCATCAAATTCCAGCCAAGGTGGCAATCCCTCATATTCTTTTGATCACATAACAAGTGCGTGAGTAACAACCAGTGGTTCTTGCGCCCATGATATCTCATCCCGTTTTCTCTCTTAATAAAATATTAAGAACCTTATATGACCCCTTAGAGGCACCACTTATAGTTTAAGATGTAACCCGAAAGCTTTTCATCCGGATCTTCACCTCAACCTGCACCTCAAGATTCAGATGGTGCATCTTTCTCTTGCACCATGGACCCATGCATCCTATTACCTTTGCTTCCTCAGAGATTCTAGTACCTTGAGATGCATGCCTTGGAACTCTATGCATCCCGAGTGCTTTAGCATTCATGAACACTCTTCACCCATGACTCCTCTGCCCCAAGCCGATGGATCTTCACCCTTTATGGGCACCGATCCACTCGTACCAACAATAAGCAATCCTTAGTGTTGGGGGGAATAAAGTTTCTCCCAAATGACATAAATACCCCTAAGAAGCCGTACAACCTCCGACCCCGGACAACCGAAGTCAGCGTCCGACCTCGGAACGCTCGGCCACAAGATGACCGACCCCGAAACCTCCGACCTAAGAGAAACCCCGATGTCCGAGGACCGTACTCTAACACCCTTCCGGCATTTATTGCGTATGGCCGCTGTAATCTCCGGCTTACTCCATAATAAATGCGGATCTCCGGCTTACTCCACCAATAATGCGGATCTCCGGCTTACCCCATAATAAATGCGGATCTCCGGCTTACTCCATAATAAATGCGCATGGCTCCTGACATCTACGGATCCCCGGCTCTCCACGGCAAATCGACCCAGCAGGGTCTAGTCGACTATGATAAGTCTCTGATCTCGGCCATACCGCCGACATCAGTGCAATGACTCGCCTGACCGAGCGCCGACCTGAACAACATGCCAAGCCGTACTACGGCCTCGCCCTGTTACATCACAGGTAAACCGACCCCCGCATATAAAAGGGAGCCTTGGCCTCCCAAGAGGGGATCGGAACATTCATACACCCAAAAATCACTGTTTATCTCCTTCTCCCTGACTTGAGCGTCGGAGGGCCGGCGCCGGAGAACCCGGCCACCGGTTCGTGTGCAGGCACCCGGACGGAGGACGCCGCCAGCCAACGGATCGCCGCCCCGCTGCGAGGACCTGCTGTTCCTTCTCTCCGACAGCCCCGGACGGAGGACGCCGCCCGCCGACAGACCGCCGCCCAGCCGTGAGAACGAACAGTCGTTTCCTCTCCTCGACCGAAGATTGCCCCCGGGTCCAATTTCCAGCAACAGTTGGCGCTAGAGGAAGGGCCCGAGTAGCAGTCATGAAGTTGAGAAGTAAGGGAACCTCTAACGTCTCCCGGCGTCCCCCGCAAAGTCCTGGACACTCCGTCCAGAATTCTCCAACTCCGGCTGACCCAGCTCCTCAGGTCCAGCCGGAACAGTTCAATGCCCTGGCACAGCAAGTCCAGGCCCTGGCCGCCGCCGTTCAGGGCCTGCGGCGCGTGGAGGCTTTACCGGCACTTCCCCCGCAGGCCCAAGCCCCGCCGGAGTGTCTCCCCAACGGCCCGGTTCTCCCCAGCCAAAATTTGCATGGCTCCTCCAGAGCCAACGATGGAGAACGAGCTTCTCCCCGGAGAGAGTTACCGGGAGAAGGTTTTGACCGGAGACCCCAACTTTCTGAGGCGGAGTCAGCCCCGGATCACCGTGAGCTGGCGCAAACCACAGCGACAATCCCACGGGTGGGGGAGCTCGACCGAAAAGTCGAGCATCTGGAGCGCCAGATTGCGGCACTCCACAGCAAGAAGGCAAGATAGGAAGGGAACTTTGAGTTCACTACCAAGTCCCCCTTCTCCCGCCAGATCGAGGACGAGCCAGTTCCCGCGAGGTTCAAAATGCCTCAGGTGGAGCCCTACAGCGGAATCACCGACCCCCTCGACCACTTGGAGAGTTATCGGGCCCTCATGGCCCTACAAGGGTCCTCGGAGGCCATACTCTGCAAGGCCTTCCCAGCAACCCTCCGAGGGACCGCTCGGCTTTGGTTCTCTGGTCTGAAGCCGAACACGGTGTCCTCTTTTGAGCAGCTCGGCAGGCAGTTCGCCACCAACTTTGCTGCCAGCCGGCGCCAGCGACGAACATCAGACTCCCTCCTGGACATCAAGCAGAAGGAGGGGGAGTCCCTCAAAGAGTACCTGGATCGCTTTACCGCCGCCACATGGGAGGTTCGCGAGCTAGACCAATCGATAGCCATGTCGGCTCTGAAGACTGGGGTCCGCTCCTATCGATTCCTCTTCTCCATCGAGAAGAGCTTCCCGGCCGACTTCACCGAAATGCTTGCCCGAGCCCGGAAGTACGCCAAGGCCGAGGAGGCAGTCGCCTCCAGACGGGGGGCAATCGAGCCCACCTCGAAGAAGCGGAAGAAGCGCCGCGAGGAGCGCGGTCGACAAAGAAGCCGGTCTCCCCGCCGAGAGAAGAATCTCCCCAGACTGAGGAGCCCGCCCCGTCAACAGGGGCGACCTCAGCAGAGGACACCTCCTCACCCGAGGTCTCCACCACGGCCCCGGACGTACCAGGCGAGGTATGAGAACTATACACCCGTCAATGCTCCTCGGGCCGAGATCCTGATGGAAATTGAGGGTCGGGACTTCTTCCGACCCCCGCCTCCTATGCGAGACACGGGATTTCCCCGAAATCCCAGGAAGTACTGCCGCTTCCACCGAGATCGCGGGCACGACACGGAGGACTGCTTCCAACTCCGGGACGAGATAGAAGCGCTCATCAGACGGGGAGTACTCAACCGGTTCGTGAGGAACCGACATGAGGAAAGGAGGCCGGCGGAGAATGACGCACCAACCGAAAATCCTGGCGGCAACAGGCCTATCGCCGGCACCATCAACATGATTGGGCGGACCTCGACAGGAACAGCCGCCCAGGGAGCACCCCCGAAGCGCCCACGCACTGATAAAGTCATCTCGTTCTCGGACGAGGACTTAGAAGGGGTTGAGACCCCTCACGATGACGCTGTGGTCATCTCAATGATTGTAAATAGGTTTGATGTAAAGCGTGTCCTAGTTGACAATGGAAGCTCAGCCAACATTTTGTACTACCATGCCTACCAAAAAATGGGGTTGACAGAAGGACACCTCCGGAGAATCAATGCCCCGCTGGTCGGGTTTACCGGAGATGCGGTCCCGGTTGAAGGTGAGGCTAGCTTCCTTGTCACAGTTGGCCTCGCCCCCCGGGAGAGCACTGTGAGGACGGACTTCCTGGTGGTCCGTCTGCCCTCGGTCTACAACGCCATCCTTGGGCGCCCAGGGTTAAACGCCCTTCGAGCCGTGGTTTCAACTCGCCATTTGCTCATGCGGTTCCCCACCGGCCAAGGAGTGGGCGGGGTCCGCGGAGACCAACTGGTCGCCAAGCAATGTTACATGGCGGCCCACACAGTAAAGCAACCAGCCGAGGCACCAAACCGCCCGATGGGCCCTTCACTGCCCATAGAAACCCTCGATGCGAGGGACACCCTCTGGAAGAAGCAAGTAGAGCCCGGTGAGCTCCTTATTCAAATCCCACTACAAGAAAATTTTCCCGAGCTAACCGTGCAGGTTGGCTCCGGCCTCGGCGCCCATGAGAGGAATCGCCTCGTCAGCTTCCTGCGGGACAACGCTGACGTCTTCGCCTGGTCGCCCGCGGACGTGCCAGGAGTTGACCCCGAGGTCATGGTCCACCGACTCCAGGTGAGGCCAACCAGCAGGCCTGTAAAGCAGAAGAAAAGAGGCTCCGCCCCTGAGCGACAGCGAGCTGCGACCGAGGAGGTAGACAAACTCCTCAGAGCCGGCTTCATCCGGGAGGTCTCCTACCCGGATTGGCTCGCCAATGTAGTCCTCGTAAAGAAGGCCAACAGAAAATGTCGTATGTGCGTGGACTACACCGACCTGAACAAGACCTGCCCAAAAGACAGCTTCCCTCTCCCGAGCATCGACCAGCTCGTCGACTCCACTTCAGGACACCAACTGTTAACTTTTATGGACGCCTTTTCAGGATATAACCAAATTCGAATGGCGCCAGAAGACGAGGAGAAGACGGCCTTCATCACCGACAAGGGCACCTACTGCTACAAGGTGATGCCCTTTGGCCTGAAAAACGCTGGGGACACCTATCAGAGACTGGTCAGCTAAATCTTTAAAGACCAGATCGGCCGGAACATGGAAGTCTATGTGGACGACATGCTGGTAAAGAGCCAAGCGGCGGAACACCACATAGCCGATCTCGGCGAGACATTCGCCAAGCTCAGAAAATACCAAATGAAACTCAATCCGGCGAAGTGCGCGTTTGGAGTCACCTCGGGCAAGTTCCTGGGTTTCATAGTGACCCAACGCGGAATTGAAGCCAATCCGGAGAAAATCCGGGCACTGCAAGAGATATCGCCTCCAAAGACAGTTAAGGAGGTGCAGCGGCTCGCGGGGCGGGTAGCCGCCCTGGGAAGGTTTGTTTCTCGATCAGCCGAGCGTTGCCTCCCCTTCTTCAAGAGCCTCAAACGGCCGAAAGACTTCCGGTGGACAGAAGAATGCCAGCAAGCCTTCGAAGAGCTTCGGAGCCTCCTGGCCTCTCCCCCGCTGCTCACCAAGCCCCAGAAGGGCGAAATTCTTTACTTATATCTGGCCGTCTCCCCAGCTGCAGTAAGCTCGGTCCTCGTCCGGGAAGAAGACAAGCTCCAAAAGCCGGTCTATTACACCAGCCGGGTTCTCAGGGATGCTGAGACCCGATATTCTAAACTTGAGAAGACCATCTTCGCTCTCATCAACTCGGCTCGGAGACTCAGGCCTTACTTCCAAGCCCACACGATAGCTATATTAACCGACCAGCCTATGAAGCAGATATTGCAAAGGTCGGATCGTGCGGGGAGGATCGCCAAATGGGCGGTCGAGCTCGGGGAATTCGACCTAGAATATCGGCCCAGGCCGGCTATCAAAGCTCAGATACTCGCCGACTTCATCGTGGAGTGCACCCTTCCGGACGACCCCGAGCCGCCATCCGAGTCCGTGGAGGAGACCCCGAAACAGCCATGGGTCCTGCACTCAGATGGGTCTTCGACCCCGGGGGGCAGCGGGGCCGGACTTATCCTCACCAGTCCAGATGGAGTGGTGGCCGAGCAAGCTCTGCGCCTCGAGTTCCCGGCCTCGAACAATGAGGCCGAGTATGAGGCTCTCATCGCCGGGCTTAAGCTGGCGAAAGAACTAAAAGTGGGAGACCTGACGGCCTTTCGCGACTCCCAGCTGGTGGTGAACCAGGTCCAAGGAGATTTTGAAGCTAAAGAGCCATCCATGCAAAAGTATCTCCAAAAGGTGCGGAAACTCACATCTGCCCTGAATTCTTTCAATATTCAGTATATTCCCAGAGCGGAAAACCTCAGGGCAGACCAGCTATCCAAACTGGCCACCTCCCGCATGAGCGAGCTTCCCAAGGGAACAGCGCTCGAGTATCTTCGGGTCCCCAGCACGGAGGAACCCGAGCCCACTATGTGTATCGACTCCGAGCCAAGCTGGATCGACGGGCTCGTCTGCTATCTTCAGGACGGAACTCTACCTCATGACGAGACGGAGACTCGCCGAATCAAGCGCCAGGCTCCCCGGTATGTCTTGTACGAGAATAAACTCTATCGACAATCATTTACTTCTCCCCTTCTCAGATGCCTCCGCCCCTCCGAGGCGGATTACGCCCTCCGAGAGGTCCATGAAGGGATCTGCGGAAATCACCTGGGGGTCGAGCCTTGGCCCACAAGATCCTGCGGCAGGGATACTACTGGCCCACACTCCAGAAGGACGCAACGGATTTCGTCCGCAAGTGCGATCGGTGCCAACGAAACGCCAATATCCAGCGCCGACCTTCAGCCCTGCTGACCTCCATCATCGCCCCCTGGCCGTTTGCCCAATGGGGGATCGACATCCTGGGGCCCTTTCCCCTGGCCACCGGACAGAGAAAGTTCCTGGTCGTCTCCATCGACTACTTCACCAAATGGGTCGAGGCCGAACCTGTCGCCCGGATCACCGAGCAAAAGATGCGGGACTTCGTGTGGAAGTCTATAATCTGCCGATTCGGACTACCCCGTATCCTTATATCTGACAATGATCGACAATTTGACAATGTTCATTTCAGGGAGTTTTGCTCTGAGCTCGGCATTGATCATCGCTTCACCTCGGTTGCCCATCCCCAGACAAACGGGGAAACTGAGGTAACTAACCGAACTATTTTGCAGGGACTCAAAGCTAGGCTTGATCGGTCCAAAGGACAGTGGGTCGAGGACTTGTACAATGTCCTTTGGGCGTACCGGACCACGTTCTGATTGCCCACGGGAGAGACCCCCTTCAACCTAGCATACGGCACTGAGGCCGTCATCCCATTGGAGATCGGCTTGCCTTCTCTGAGGGTGGAGCATTACGACCCCGATACCAATTCCTCCCAGCTCAGGAGCAATTTGGACCTCGTCGAAGAGACAAGAGAGGTCGCCCGGGTGCGCATGGCAAGATATCAACAGCGAACGGCCCAATACTACAACTCCAGAGTTAAGCCCAAGCTCTTCAAAGTAGGGGACCTCGTCCTCAGGAAAGCCGAGGCTTCTCAACCAACCGAGCAAGGAAAGCTCGCCCCAAACTGGGAAGGACCGTATCAAATCGCCCGGGTACAACGGCCAGGGGCGTACAAATTGAAGTCCCTGGAAGGGACTCTGATCCCACGAAGCTGGAACTCCGAGAATTTACGAATGTACTACCAGTGAAACCCCAAGGAGTTCAAGATAATCAGGATAATGGACTCAGCTCCTTTTTCTGCAAATATTTCTCTCATTTTGATGACTGTAATCCTTTTCTAATATTGGATCGTCTGTGATCCTCAGATCCCCCGGCCAAAATCGGGATGCCTCGAGGCTCGACCGTAGAGTCCCAAACTCCCTCGACCTCGGGAAGAATCGCAGGACGGTGAAACGTCGACTGGAGCGAGATTCCTCGACTAAGGTCGAGATGCCCCGAGTGTCGACAGTGCGTGCCCAGACCCCTCGATACTTCGGAAAGACGGGGTAGTACCTTCGCAGTCCCCCGTGGCGCTCGACACCAACAACGGGGTAGTACCTTCGCGGCCCCCCGTAGCGCCTCCTCGACTAAGGTCGGGATGCCCCGAGGGTCGACCGTAGAGAACCAGACTCCCTCGACCTCGGGAAGGCGCCGTGAGGGGTGGAAAGGGTGGCTCCACCCGGGGCGCCACAAAGTGGACCCCCGGGAGCGGTCGACGATCCCCGATCCCCGAAGCGAGCGATCCCTCGACTAAGGTCGGGATGCCCCGAGGGTCGACCGTAGAGAACCAGACTCCCTCGACCTCGGGAAGGCGCCGTGAGGGGTGGAAAGGGTGGCTCCACCCGGGGCGCCACAAAGTGGACCCCCAGGAGCGGTCGACGATCCCCGATCCCCGAAGCGAGCGATCCCTCGACTAAGGTCGGGATGCCCCGAGGGTCGACCGTAGAGAACCAGACTCCCTCGACCTCGGGAAGGCGCCGTGAGGGGTGGAAAGGGTGGCTCCACCCGGGGCGCCACAAAGTGGACCCCCGGGAGCGGTCGACGATCCCCGATCCCCGAAGCGAGCGATCCCTCGACTAAGGTCGGGATGCCCCGAGGGTCGACCGTAGAGAACCAGACTCCCTCGACCTCGGAAAGGCGCCGTGAGGGGTGGAAAGGGTGGCTCCACCCGGGGCGCCACAAAGTGGACCCCCGGGAGCGGTCGACGATCCCCGATCCCCGAAGCGAGCGATCCCTCGACTAAGGTCGGGATGCCCCGAGGGTCGACCGTAGAGAATCAGACTCCCTCGACCTCGGGAAGCGTCGCCGGTCGGTAGAGCGTGCCCAGACCAGCCGACCTGACGAACGATCCCTCGACTAAGGTCGGGATGCCCCGAGGGTCGACCGTAGAGAACCAAACTCCCTCGACCTCGGGAAGGCGCCGTGAGGGGTGGAAAGGGTGGCTCCACCCGGGGCGCCACAAAGTGGACCCCCGGGAGCGGTCGACGATCCCCGACCCCCGAAGCGAGCGATCCCTCGACTAAGGTCGGGATGCCCCGAGAGTCGACCGTAGAGAACCAGACTCCCTCGACCTCGGGAGGTATCACAGGTCAGCAAGGCGTCCACAAACCCGCCGACCTGATGTGAGATCCCTCGACCAAGGCTGAGGCGCTCCGAGGTCCGACCATAGGGTCTTAAGCCCCCTCGATCTCACAAAGGGCTACAAATTAACAAAGCCTCCCCAGATCCTCTCAACTCCGGCAAGAGTCGCCGGGTCCATGGGAAGCCCGGGCCCCTTTTACCAGTCAAAAATGACTCCGGAGGTCGACGAGGAAGGGAAGCGACCTACTCCACCATGCGAAGCATGACCCCGGGAATGCAAGCGGTACACCCAACTAGACGCCCCCCTTGTCAAATTTTATCTACATATTGCCAAGCGGGATCTCGTCCAATGTTGGAGTCTTATTTTGCCCCAAAGCCGGGCTTCTTCGCTGGGTCGGCTTAAGACCGACCTCCCAACCTCATTATGCTTGCTCTGTTCGTCAAGTCTCCGTAATCCGTACTAAGGCTTTATGAAGTAGGGCCCAACTCAGCTCTTCTAAGTAAACTCCGACGTCCAGCTGGGAAAGTGGTCCCGACCACGAATGTACCAGCCAAGCACAGGTACCAAGGCGATCTTTGGGAATCCCAGCCTTGTTCGCCGAAATCTCGGCAGGGTCCGAGGACGATAACTATGAAAACCTTCGGCAATAACTTGTTTATTAGCCCGCGCTCCCTATGAGAGGTTCGGAGTTGAGTTCGGAAACCCGACTAAACTCCCCGAATAGCGGCACGAATAGACCTATTCCGGTCCCACTTGAAGGGCTAAGGCCCGACCTCGGTGCCTTAAGATTTTTCTAAAGGCCAAACGTGGCAACTCCCACGACTCTAAGATCCGAGTTATAGGACTTAGAGAAATTTTTTAGAAACCTAAGCTCGGAGCTCCCTTTGGTCGAGACGACTGGAATCCGAGAAGGCTAAGATATAGCCAGGGAAAAGGGCAGCTTCGTTAAGCAGCCCAAAGATTAAAATACGAAGTTAGAGGTCGTCGAGGCGGTTAGCCAAGGTTCTAGCCTCATCCACGACAACAGAGGGAAAGATGAACACAGAATGACAAACATTTCTTCATTAACAAAAGGCCGGAAGGCCAATTACAAAATTAGAAGTCGGCCACTCAAGGGCCGACCCCGGATACAATGAAAAAGAAAAGAAAAATATGCTTAAGTCCTAAGCGGCGGGGGCCACATCCGGGGGGTCATCCGGCACATTGATGACCTCATGATCTTCCTCCGGAACAGGCTCGGGGCCGGGAGCAGGAGCTTCGGGTGCCGCCTCCGGGACAGCATCGAACTCGGCTGCCGGAGCCGCCTCCATGACACCGTCCGCCTCGGCTACCCCCGTCGAAGGCTCGGCGGGGTCCTGCTCGTATATTCCCGCCTCGGACGTCAGGATGGCAGGAAGGGCTTGCACGTCGGACCCCCAGCCCCGGTCCTCCCTCGGACGGACCGTCGAGAAGTCGTACTGAGGGCAGTACCGGCGCACCTGGTCCCGGAAGTTCTCGAAGCCTCGAAGGAAACCGTCGACCGTCTCCTCCTCCAACATGTCGCGGAACTCTTGCGACTCTTTGAAGAGTTCCACAGCATGCTCGGCTCGTTCGAGGGCCCTCCTCTCCCGGGCCTCAAGTTGCCCGAGTCGGAGGCGCAAGACCCCCTCCTCATACTCGAGAGCCGCGACCCTGGCCTGGACCTCCCCTAAGCGCGCCTCCGCGCCGCGCATGGTTGCCCTGGTCAGGGCATGAGCCGCCTTCTCCTCCTCGAGCGCCCCCACCATGGCAAGGCGCTCAGCCTCGGTGGCTGTCCACCGAGCCTCGGCCGCGGCCAACGCCGCCTCCAGCTCGGCGACTCTTTTCTTGGCCGGCTCCAGTTGCTGGCCGAGCTGTTGAACTTCTTCCCGATACCCATGGGCGATGAACGCCATGGTGTCGAGCTCGAGAATATGCTGAAAAGGAAGAAGCGAGGGTATTGTGAGTTGAAAAGCACATATGTACGCTAAAAACTCCAAAAAATTAAGAAGAAAGCTTACCCGGGCAGTGTTGCAGTAAGCACTGCCGACGACCTCCTCCAGCGAAATACCCCGGAACACGGCCCGGTCCGCTGGAAGCACCGCACGCCGCAACATGGAGCGTGCGACCTCGGCATCTTGAAAGGCCGAGCGCCCCTCGGGAGTAGGAGAGTCCGGCTCGGCCGACTCTTCTCGGAAAGCCCGAGAAGAGCTCGACACGATCGAACCCAAGGTCCCGGAGCCGCTCGCCTCGGTGCCTCGGGTAAGCCCGGGTCCTGGCTGCTGCGGCCGGACCACGGACGGCTCCCCCCGCTGGGAAAGGGGGGTAGGGCAAGGAGGGGCCGACGGGCCCGCATCACCAACAACCCGCTCCCGCCTCGGGGCCACTCGTCCCGGCCGACGAAGAAGCGCCGTCCGTCCTCGCCCTCTTCCGAGGCTGGGGCACTGCGCCCCCGACCTCGGCCTCTCGCCTCCTCAGGCGAGAGAAAAGTGATGTGTTGCTGGTCGGCATGCGTGGAATATCTGAAATCAAAAATTTTGTTAAGAGTCAGACCAGTGACCGTAAAGACGGAGAACAAGAAATAAATAAATAGAATAATGCAACCGCCCTTACCCTCGGGGCGCGCCGAGCTCAGACCCACGCTCGCCAGGGCGTCCTCCCGCAGGAGCTCGGTCAGGTCGTTGCCCCTCCCGAGGGCTCGCAAAGAGTCCAGGGTCCTCAGCTCCCTCCCCGTGGGCTCGGAGAGTTTGTTGAGGGCCTTCAGCCGAGGGTGTCCCCACCTTGGCTCGAACCCCCAAGGCGCCGCAGACGCCAGAAAGAAAAACTTCCTCTTCCACTCGTGAATCGAGGAAGGGGCGCCCCGGAAGAGTGACATACCGCCCCGAAAGGCGAAATATAACCACCCTACGTCCGCCGGATTTTTCTTTAACAGAAAACACCGGCGAAAAAGGCCTACCGAAATCGGGATTTCGTGCCCGAGGCACAGGGATAAAAACCCAATTATGGTCCTCCATGAGTTCGGAGCCAACTGCGCCGGGACGAGTTGGTACTCGGCCAGCAAGTTGCTCACGAACTCATGGGCGGGAAAACGCAGGCCCGCCCAAAGTGTCTCGCGGTAAACCGCGATCCGACCTGGGGGCGGCTGCGTCACCCTGTCTTCCGGCCCTGCGGTTTCAAGGCGAAACCCGGGCTGGAAGAAGAAACGGGAGCGGATTAACTCCAGCTCCTCTTCCGACAGACTCGACCCAACCTCTTCGGGACCGGAACCCATTCTCACGGAAGAGTGGAGCTAAAGTTAAGAGTAGAAAATGGAGGTTGACGAGGAGGAGAAAAGAGGAAACCCTAGTGAAAACGGGAAGAAAACCTACTGGACATTGCCGGAAATCGCTCCGGGCACCACCAGCAAGACTCAGCTGAGGGAGAAAGCAGGGGGGAAAGACGACGAAAATAAGAGGCAGCCAAACAAGACCTTTAGGGCAGACTCGTGGGGTTTATATAGACCCCCCTGACGGCCCAGATCGACGGGGTCGGTTCCCATCCCCCCGGGTTGCGCCACGTGTCGACCTCGGAAGCCGAGGCACCGTATTCACTCCGGTCTAATAAATCGGATACGAAATCGAAGCGTTGTCCCATCGGATCTCGGGGCCTCATCATGGGCCCACAGAATCAAATTGTCCTGAGGAACGAGCGGACGTAACCCCCGCTCCCCTCGTTTAATAAGATCTGGGACACGTGGAGCCCCGATGAGGCCTCCACTTCTTCGGAATTATGATCCAGTAACATGAAATCGAAAGCGTCCGACCTCGGGTCGCGCCGCGTGCCCGTTTCAAACCCCGTAACGGCACACTCATTAATGGGCCAGAAACATCGATTACGGAATCGAGACACCGCCTCGACGAGCTCGAGGTCCCCCATTATTAATCCGCCGTAAAATGATCCTGGCGATTCAAGAAGCATGATGATGCGAGCTCCATCATTAGCTCACCGAATAAAGCAGCCTCGAGACGCCAAAGGGCGCATATCTCACCATAAAAGCTCCGGAAAGCACAAGGGGGCGGGCGAGACCTTCCCCCCAACCTTAGTGACAGACTTTACTTCCCACGTCCGAGCTCCACAAGCCGCTCGAACTCGGAAGTCGGGGGGTAGTGTTGGGGGGAATAAAGTTTTCCCCAAATGACATAAATACCCCTAAGAAGCCGTACAACCTCCGACCCCGGACAACCGAAGTCAGCGTCCGACCTCGGAACGCTCGGCCACAAGATGACCGACCCCGAAACCTCCGACCTAAGAGAAACCCCGATGTTCGAGGACCGTACTCTAACACCCTTCCGGCATTTATTGCGCATGGCCGCTGTAATCTCCGGCTTACTCCATAATAAATGCGGATCTCCGGCTTACTCCACCAATAATGCGGATCTCCGGCTTACCCCATAATAAATGCGGATCTCCGGCTTACTCCACAATAAATGCGCATGGCTCCTGACATCTACGGATCCCCGGCTCTCCACGGCAAATCGACCCAGCAGGGTCTAGTCGACTATGATAAGTCTCTGATCTCGGCCATACCGCCGACATCAGTGCAATGACTCGCCTGACTGAGTGCCGACCTGAACAACATGCCAAGCCGTACTACGGCCTCGCCCTGTTACATCACAGGTAAACCGACCCCCGCATATAAAAGGGAGCCTTGGCCTCCCAAGAGGGGATCGGAACATTCATACACCCAAAAATCACTGTTTATCTCCTTCTCCCCACTATTTGCCCCCTCCCTGACTTGAGCGTCGGAGGGCCGGCGCCGGAGAACCCGGCCACCGGTTCGTGTGCAGGCACCCGGACGGAGGACGCCGCCAGCCAACGGATCGCCGCCCCGCTGCGAGGACCTGCTGTTCCTTCTCTCCGACAGCCCCGGACGGAGGACGCCGCCCGCCGACAGACCGCCGCCCAGCCGTGAGAACGAACAGTCGTTTCCTCTCCTCGACCGAAGATTGCCCCCGGGTCCAATTTCCAGCAACACTTAGTCACCCAACACTGAGCACATAACTTTCATAGCGTGCTCCCCCACTCTGAGTTATCGACGCCATAACGAACTCCGATGCCCTGCTCCTCCGATTCTAAACTATGATCTCTCTTTTTCCAAAAAAAGCTCCAAACTGGTTTCTGCCCCCCCCCCCCCCCCCCCCCCACCCAAAAAAAAAAAAAAAAAAAACTACTATTTTAGCTTTCTGGTGAAGTTAAAAACAGCTTTACAATTTTTTTATCAAACACTTCTATTTTATCTAAAAATGCTTTTAGAGCTTTCTACCCCTCTAAAAGCTCTACGGAATAGGGCTTAAGACCTCGTATCTACTAGTGACATGTTACGGCACGCTTGCACCGGAAACCAATAACCAACATGATATTGCATGTATCAGAAGCAAGCAATGCACGACAACCAGCATAAAATTACCATTAATGTTATAATAAGATTTTAATATTCTATTATAATATTATATAACTAATAATATTATTTAATGTCACTTCATATAAATTTTAAAAGAATGCAAATAGAAGCAACATAATAAATAATATTAAAAATGTTGTATTAAGTAATAAATTTACTTAATAATGGAATAATTATAGAATATTAAAATTTTAGGAATGTAATTGAATAATATATAACATATAAGATACAATATATAATGGTGATAATTATAAAAGTTAAATACTGCATATTCTTAATATAATACACTTTATAAAATATTAATATCAACAACATAATAATAACATAATATCGTGTGTATATATATATATAATATTATATTATTTATCATATATTAAATTATTGTAATATATTTTTAATGAATAAGTAATTTAATAATATATTTTTACTGTTTGCGGGTATATACCTAAGGTTAGGGAAAATAATATCCAAACCCTTTCTTTAGAAATGGTTTTATCCCTTTCTTATTGGAAGTCTATATTTATAGGAATCAGAATTCCTAAATCCAATTGAGTTATGAAATACAGGAATAAGTTGTATGGAAATGTGATATCTATTCCCATCTCAAAGAAAGAATAAGGATGGCTCAAATGTGACATACCACCGAGGTGGTACCCTAGTGGGAATAGGGCATGTCTTCCATCAGAGTTATCTAGGTTTGAAATGCGTGAGCGTTAATTAAATTCGGGGACCGGATGCTTCACGCCTGGACGCTGCTGGTGAGAGCGCTACGGGTCTGCTGGCAATCAAAGTGGTGCTGGGATGACGTACTCACATGTGGGTAACCACGGATGGGGAGGGCGCGCGGAAATTTGCGATCCGAATCGAACATGCTCCAGTGGAGGACAAGGGGAGGAGGCCCAGTGTGAGGTTGCTATGCGGATGAGGTTCTCCTCACCCCTTTTCTCCCTCTCTTTCACAAAAAAAAAAAAAAAGGAAGAAAAAAAAAGTGACATTTTTCATCATGCAGCACTAATCTAATTTCAGGACGCTGAACCAGAACCTACTTATACCCGTTCCCGGCGTCCCCTCCAAGTCCGACCTTTCAGGAGCCCTAAGGCTTCGACAAGAAAGCCATGGCGTCTTCGCCCCCTGGAAACCCTAGAGACGTTCTCCCTGACTCGGAAACCCTAATACATTCCTATCCCAATCGAATCTGGCGAGCTTTCCTCAGCTACCTCCCCTCCCCTGATTCGAGCCTCCTCGCCAAGCTCTCCAATCTCTTCCCTCTTCGGTCCCGCGGCCGATCCCGGAGGCGGAAGCCAGGCCTCCCGCTTCCGCTGCACTCCGACGCCATCCAATCCTCTCTGTAAGTCGTTTCGCCTCTTCCTCGTCTTTTGTTGCTCTATATAAGCCGTCTCCAAGAACAAAATTAACGCAAGAACCGAACAAGATCTTGATCTTGGGAATTATATAGATATTTGGATTATATTTTACCTGTTGCTTTTTTCTACTAAGTGGAATATACGTTTTTTCCTTTTTCCCTTCGCAGAATGACTCAAAATTTGGACATATTAGCTATAGAATGTGCCAAATAAATGGAATTTTATTTGACTCGATCAGTACATGCCGTAATGCCTGCTGTGAATGGTTCAGTGAGACATTGGACCAATCTCAGTTGAATGGTTATAATCTGTAATGATTTTCTTGATTAGTGTTCCGTATTAGCGTTGGGAAGTTTAATATTAGATAATTTAGGCCTAATAGCTGAATTGTAGCTGGTTTAGGTAAAAGACCTTGATCTTTCTTTCTTGTTTCTTCTTTTCCTGTATCTGACTTTAACCTTTCTTGTTTAGGAAAGTTTTACACCATAATATGGATGTATCATTCTTCAGTGCAACCAGTTCTACCCTAACCTTCTCCTCCACTTTCATGCTTTCACTACCATTGCCTCATGAAAATTTGTGAAACTATCAATCACTATTCCGTGCCACATAATGTGGCACTGAATAAGGGTGAATACAATCATCAGGTTGACTAAAAACTAATCACAAATTGCTTTAAATTTATTAAGTGTAAATTTCATTGAATGGAGGAAACTTTAGCAGGAGTTGTTTGACTTTTGAGACCACAGAACATGATAATGGAAACTAGTACTAAAACTTTTGTCCATTCTGTAGTTTTATAAGAACACGGAGCAGTCAATGATTTCATCCTCACATTGGTTTGGTCGAACTTAGATCGAAGATGTTCAATTGGGAGTTGCTGTTCTAAAAGTTAGGGTTTAATACTGAGATCTTTTTAAATTCTCATTTTCACTATTTATTTTGGCTTGAAATTTGTGCTTCTTCTATGATGCAGGATTTATATTCTATCAGTATTTCCATATTTATTCAAATGATCAAAAGAGGAGGAAAACAGATTTACCCACCATCCATGGTAGAATGAATCAAAATATGTTCCTGGATTGGATTTCCAACTTTTGCTATCTTTTTGTTAGGCAAAATGGTGTTTTGCAATAATTTAAGCATTGAACATATTGATTTCTGATCAATACATCCTTAAACTATATAAAAAAGCAACTTAATTTCCCAATTCTTCAATTTAAAAAATAACCCTAACTAGATTTCGCTCTTTTCAAAAAGAAAACATGTTGGACTTCTATAGTAGAAGGGACTCCGTAAACTTCTAAAAAAGTTATTGTAGTATATCTGGCTCTAAGAACTTTCAAGGGAGGAAGAGATAGTTCTGAACAAAGAGGTGAACGTGAGATATAATGCATTAGGAAGAAAGCTAATTTTCAGTTAATTATTTTAGGTCTTTTAGAATTCAGATTTTAGTTAAAATTCTAAACCTAAAATCTTTTACAGTCATGTGCATTTCCATGTGCATTATAACCAGTCATTTAAGATGTGTAGCTCATTATCAACAAGGTATATTTTCAATTTAAATGCCCTATCATGCATTTTAGCACACTACCATAATTAGTACCATCCATTTTTACACTCACTTGATATATAAGTTAGAGATCTTTAAAAAATATGATTTTTATTTTTATTTTTATGCATTTTTAGAGGTGCAGATCAAAACCAGCATTGTGGATCTTCGATTTGGATGGTTCATAGTTGTATTGGAATTATTAGAGCTTCTACCAAATATCCTTCTTTTATTGTGTAGTCCAATTCTTCTTTTATTTCCTTTTGTTAATGCCGTATCTCCCTTCATTTTCATTTGTGGTTTATCATTCTCCTTCAGCTGATCATCTTGATCGCTTTCAACATAGAGAAAACAGCAGGCACTTTTGTATAAATAAGAGGACGATCCTTTTGAAGAAGTGGCAATATATACGGAAGGGGATGTGGGACACAGCTTTTATTATGTAGGGGTGATTGGGTTGGCCGAGCATTACCGAAGTCACATCTGTTTAGTAGTTGGGTTAGCAAATCAAGTAATTATCAGATTTGTTGGATACTTGGATCAACAAATACATAGAAGATCAGGTTTAATCAGATTGGACTCAGAGTGGAGCCAAGTTAGATACAATCCATTGGTAGGTGTACTCAGAACTTGTCATGGTTTCTTTGCCTTATCGGAAAGCCAATGTGCATTATAACTATTGGTAAATAAGAGGAAAAGATTTTGAATTGAAAACTCCAGCCACATACTAGAGATGCGATATGGAGATTATATTTGAATGTTACATGCTAATTCTGCTTTAAGCCTCTGTTAAATTATTATAGATAAAAGAACTGAAGACCTTCTTTCTGGCCAATGTCAAGAATGTGTCTTATTATCTGTTTCATCTGCTAAAATTCAGCTGCCCTTATATTGTATCCTTGTCTTTTTTTTTTTTTTTGATTTGATGATATTCAGCTGATCCTTACATTGTATTGTTTGTTATTTATATGCTAGATTTTTCCTCTTTTTTTGTGCCCTGACCTCCTGCAAGAGTTTTTCTGGCATATGTCATCTAAGCAAAGTGGAATGGAGAGAGAGAGAGAGAGAGAGAGAGAGAGAGAGAGAGAGAGAGAGAGAGAGAGAGAGAGAGGAGAGTTTATTTTCCAAGTTTTCTCTAGAAGAACCATGATTGTGATATCAGAAAGCTATTATGATCATGGGAAGAGATAAAATGTCATATTCTATGTCAGAAAAAAGTTTATATGAGGTAACGTTAGTGTGAGGACCCATGCACGCATGTATTTACTTACATCGGCTATGCACTATGTGGATCTTGGATACTTATATAGAGCCAAGGAACCTAAATAATATTTCCAGCTAGCCTTTTTGGGTGAGGTTTTGGATTGCTACAAATGGTAGTAGAATGAACCAAGCCAATGGCCTATGTGGATTGGGGAACATTGCAGAACGGGTCCTTTTGGGGCCGACCATAGGTGATTGTGTTTGCTTGTGATTAGATTTGATTGGATTTGGACCCGCTGTCCGGCGAGGATTCCAAGGCTTAAACGGGGAGAGCATGTGAGAACCCGTGCAGGCATGTGTTTAGTCCCACATAGGCTATGAACTAGGTAGATCTTTGTTACTTATACAGGGCGAAAGAACTCAAATAATACCTTCTTGGCTAGCCTTTTTGGGGGAGGTCCTAAGTTGTTATAGTTAGATTATAAGATACCATGGCGAAGCAAACCATCAAGAAACAACCTATAAGACATATTATATGGCTGACATTCTAATAGCATTTATCTCTCTAACCTTAGGATTTGGTTGCCTTTGGTGGAAAAGATAGGTAGATGCTGTGAGGGATGTTGCTAATGCAGGATTCCTTGATTTGTGCTTCAAGAGAGGGAGCTTACCCACTTACTCTATTGTTGTTAAGAAAGGGAGAATGGCTTGATCTTTCCTCATATCATGTGGTAAATGATGTTCAAAGCTGAAGATCTTGGGCAGGATTTCACAACATCATGATATTTTAAGATAAGCTTATAGGGTGTATCTCAATGTAGGTTTTTTTGATTGTAATGAGTTATTTGTAATTTGTAGGATGTATCTAACTACTACTGCCTTCTTTTTGGGATTTTCATTATTATTGTGTTAAATTCTAGGACCTTTTGTATCCCTTGTGGGTTGTAAGGCATACGCCTTCTATGTGACCAACCTTACTTGTGATCATTATAACCGCATGTGTAGACCTGACTACGGTTCTGGAACCGCCGGTTCCGGTTCCACAAAAATCTAGAACCTTAACCGTAACCGAAAATAGTCGGTTCGGTTCCGGTTCTAGAACCGCCGGTTCCGGTTCCAGTTTTAGACGGTTTCGATTCCGATTTTTCAACATAAATTATAAAATTTTGAAAAAAATAGATTGTGTAATTAATTTAGAAAAAAATTATAAATACAAATAGATTGTGTAATTAATACAAAATGATAATTTGTACCTCATTTTATTATTAACTATCAAAGTAAATTTTAATAATACAACTAGATAACATTATTAAAAAATAATAAGTTACATTAAATAAAATTGGAACTAATTTATTTTATTATAAATGAAAAAAAAGAAAAAATAAGGCTCCGGTTCCGGTTCTGTTCCATCAAACCTAGAACCTTAACCGAACCATATTTCTCAAGGTTCCGGTTTGATTAAGAACCGTGAGACACGGTTCCGGTTCCGATCCGGTTCCCCGGTTAGAACCGAACCGTGGTCAAGTCTACGCATGTGGTATTCTTCTACCATTCCACCAAAAAAGAAAAGCAAGAAAAAAGGAAAAAAAGGATATCTAACAAGATGCAGTATAAAAGTTTTTCAACTATCTAGTGGCTTATATTGCAGAACTACTATGATTACCAAACGCAATGTCAAAACTGAACATATACTACTGATATAATACACAAATGTGAAATATTTTTCCGTTTTCCCAGCTAATTTGCTGCTGAAAATTCACATAGTGCATTTAACTAAATAATGCACACTTTTTTGGTACAGCTGCATCATAGTGAAGAAGGACTACACAATGCTAACTAATTGCAAACTCCATATTTGCAGGACTGCAGCAAAAGCATCCAGAGCAATTGTTATACTAGAAGATATTATGGAACACACCCTGTGTTGTCTGCATAATATTCAGAAGAGTCTGGTATTTTGGCAGTCCCGGGCTGAGGTGATATTTATTCTCTATACTTTCTCAGTCAATATAACTAATGTATTTAATATTGCAAACCAACTCGTTCACTTTCCTGTAACTTCTGTTGGAATAATTTTAATTTCTTCTGTTTCTTAGGGAACAAGAACTCAAAAAATATACTTCATGATCTTTGAAAGAGGACCACGAGCATTTATTGATGGAACATATGAACTGATAAATAGACTTGTCACTGATGGGTCCCCAATACAGCATCTATGTTGTTCTGCATCAGATATGATATCTGAGAAGATAGCTGTCTTAACAAGCCTACAACATTACCTGGCCACCTTTCTTGCACAGGTTAGCATGATCCCAACATATTTGTTAATTTATTACCTTTGTGATGGTAGAGATACCTTTAATTCTTTCAATTTTGCTATGCTTACAGTTACGTCAATGCCAACACTTGGCTTTTCTGAATTTGTTCTTATAGGTGGTTTCTTTCAAACTCATTTGAAATATTCATTTGAAACTCATTTGAAATATTCCTTGTTTTATTTTTGTTTTCTTTGTGCCATTTGTCTAGTGCATGAATTATGAAGCCAGAGCCTTTTTCTCTTCTTGATAAATGCCATTGTTAGATATCATAAACTTGCTACCATTGGTTGTTCTTGTAGGTACATTTGGAGGTAAACAAATACAGAGAAGTGTTGACAGAGGACTCCGACAAGTCATTGCCTTCATTACTGGTTACCATCAATAGCCTCTTTTTAAAACTGGAAGCTTCAGTATGCCATCCACGTGAAATCTACAAGGTTGTATGTTCTAACTTTGTCATAATCCTTTTTTTTGTTACTAATCCCAAACACTTCAATTATATAAAATCTGAGAAAAAAGGGCATCCTGCTACTAGCTCTTGGCTCTAATTCTTAATTACCTCATCTTGGGTGCCAGAGTGGTAATTCATTCTCCACAGAAAGGGGCAGCTCATGTGCACTTCTCTTTGAAAAAATACCTGAAATAGACCCTGAAAGATCACAGTGGACTGATACCGAAATAAGGGACGCTACCAACTTGATTTATGAAAATCTTCAAAAAATGGATTCATATTTATCTTTCATTGTAAGTGGACATCTCTTTTACATTTTTACATAGTTGCCTTCTTTAGTAAGATATATGTAGGTTGATAACTAGATTAATGTTGAAACTGTAAGAACTGCAACTCTTTCTTTTTCTGCTCTTCCTTTTCTACGAAGTTAGAGGACCAGCTATACTAAGTTGGCTGCTTAATATTTATGCACACAACATAGTGTTTTATAATATATCATGTGCTAGGATGTAAAAAAAGGACATTTGGTATATAAACCGATTTTTCCTAAAGAATTTTTTGGATGCTAGGTTATGAATTGACAAATTGGATTAATTAGATAACATATTGAATTGACAAAGTAAACACTGTACATGACTGGCGATGTGTTTGGAGTTTTGGTGTTTTGATTTTTCCCTATCAGAGTGTTTCTTTATTTAAATTGTTAAATCAATAAAATGGGCGTCTTAGTGCACAAAGTACCCTGTGGGGTATGGGGAAGGTCACATGTGCGCAACCTTGTACCTACATGCAGGGAGGTTGTTTCCATGTTTTGAACCCATGTCACCCAGGTCACAATGGAGCAACTTTATTGTTGAGCCAAGGCCCGCCATGGCACCATCAATAAGGTGGCCTAGTGCACGAGGTTCCTGCTACTATGCTGTCTAGGGAGGATCAGTTGTACGTAGCTTTACCCCTACTTGCGGAAAGGCTATTTACATGTTTCAAACTTGCGATACACATGTAAAAATGGAGCAACCTTACTATTGTTAAATCAACAACCACCAAAAAAGATGTTAAATCAACAACTTTTGGTTAATGCACTCTGATTTCTTTCCCTAAAAAGTTATAGTGAGAGAGTGTGGGTTAGAGTATCTAGAGGTTGTATTTAGTAAAGAAGGGAGTGTCTTTAGTAAGAAGGGAGTATCTCGCCCTTGTTTCTTGGGTGCCCCCACCCCTTGGCCATCTCAAGATAAACTTTGACGGCAGTATGTTGATGGATAGGATGTCCGGAGGTGTGGGATTTGTGATCGAGACCATCTTGGCAGGCTGGTTGCAGCCGGGGGATGCCGTACGACCGGACTTACTGCAGTTGGGACAGAGCTATGGGCAGCTTGGGAGGGTATCTCCTACGCGAGGCGGGCTCTTGGTGCCGAGCGGGTGTACCTCGAGGGGGACTCATCGATGGTGATCGATTGGATTCTGGGTGCGGATAGGTATGGAGATGGTCACCCTCTTATTCGTGAGACTCGCAGGCTGGTTATGGAGTCAGTTCCAGATGGCACATGTGTTCCGGAAGGCGAACAGGGCAGCAGACTGGGTCGCCTCCTTTATTACGCGACATTCCGGAGAGATATTTTGGACGTCCATAGTAGATTTACCGCTATCATTGTACTTTTTACTTTCTTCTGACTTGGCAGGATGTACTCACGTTAGAGCTATATAAATTGCGTTTTCACCAAAAAAAATAAAATAAAATAGAGGCTAGCCTAATAGCTCTATGTGCTTCCACTTTAGAATATTTCATTCATCTTGTGTTTCTCTTCTTATAATGTTGTCTAAGTTCATGAGAATTGCATTTGTGTCAAAGATTGGTGGTTTGTTATGCATATAATATAGAAACATATAGAATTATTGGACTGCTTCAAAGTGACCATTTCAATGAGGTGGAGACAGACTTGGAAGTATCCATTATAAATATAAATAAAATGGACCAGTATCAATCTTTTCTCTCTGGACAACATGAGGCTCAGAATTGCAATAATGAAGGCAATATAAATGTTTGTGCTTCATCTGTAACATCCAATCATATTATTTCTGTGATGAGACTTCTGCTTCATCAATATTTAATGTATCCTTATAGAATTAAATAGACAAGTATCAATCCTTTTTCTCTAGACTTAACATGAGGCTTAGAACTGCAAAAAATGTAGGTAATATAAATGTTTGTGAATCATCTGTAGCATCCAATCATATTGTTTGTGCAAGGAGCCTTCTGCTACATCAATATTTAATGTATCCTGACTTTTCTATGCCAAATTTTGGCTCCACAAGAGATTACTATCTTCTGCTTTGCTATTGTGGTTTCTCATATTGTTTTTTAAATAATAGAGAGTTGAACATGAATAAGATGTAAATTATTAAATGATTTCCAATGACATCATTCATACTTCACTATGATTGCTTGGGTATTTTATACTATTTTGGATTTTTGTTAAGCTGTCTCCAAGCTCTGATAAAATTTTTCTTAGCTGAGAAATTTCTACTGTTCATTTTAGCTTTCCAGCTGTCAAAAACCAAGGAGAATGACCTTATACTGGTTGCATTATACCTGTGGAGCAATTGGCCTCTCAGTATGCTCAATTTGGCTTTTGCATCACAGTAGTTTGATGAGAAGCTCTGACATTGACAACTGGATCCGTGAAGCAAAAGAATCAACAGCTGGATTTTGGAAAGATCATGTGGAACAACCAGTAAGATTTCCATGCTTAGGTGCTTATTAATAGAAGTATTTTATTTCTTTTGAACAACTGTTAGTATTTGATGCTGACGGGATCTTGTGTGGTATTAAGAATCTTTCGTAACTTCTATTCTTGAAAATAAATTCTGCTAATAGATATCCTGAACAGAATGAATTATGCATCACTGGTATATTAGTACTTTCAGACATAACATCCTGGTGTGCACTAGATGATTTTGTTCATGCCTAAAATTTGTTTCCTCTTGAGATTGATCTTTATTTTCTTGATAAATGGTAAAGTAAGTATTTTAATTAGGTATAGAACTTATTAAAAAAATTGGATGTCGATTATTGTGACTGAAGCAGGAAATCATATACTTTCCAAGATTATTTACAAGTATTTATCTGATGTTCTGAACCATGAAGATTGTGAGTCTGTTGGCATGTCTGTGGTATTGACATGTGTATAAATTTGGTACGAGCCTGTATATGTATGTGCAGATGCATGTATGGTTATGGCTGTTTAAGGTATGCATATATAATGTTTGTGCAATTATGTGTATATAGGATTGTCAGATCCAGTATTCATCCCTACAATTTTTCTTGAGTGAAAATCGATAATGAAGTTTCCTGAGACTTCACTGACAACTGCAATTTCTCTTAATGCCATAAAGAGTTCAGATGAGCATGGGCTTTGTACATGCTATGATATCAAAATAATGAAAAGAAGTCACTTTACCATTTAAACCATGGATTGGTCCTCTTGGAAATCTTTTTTTTTTTTTTTCAATCTACTTTTGTTGTCTAAAGTATCTTGAAGTCATCTAGACCTTCCTCGTATAGTTGGACCTCATGTAACTGTGGGTTTCAAAGAGCACAAATTCATTGTCTCTTCCCTAGGGAGTTCTATCATTTGCCATCACGTTGATCTAGTACATAACTCATTATTTTTTCCACTTTCTGTGGAAGAAGCCTTACCCTGAATGGTGTGCTTTCATATAGTGCCATTCTCTTCCCTCACCATTTTGACTGTATTCCATTTCATATTAGAACTTTGTTTCTCCATTGAATTTCCTTGATATTGCACATGTGAAATGGGTTTTTTGCATAATTGATGGTGAAATTTTGATCATATTCTAACCTGAATCCACAGCTTATTTCCATCAGAGATGAGCTTTTCGAGACATTCAGGAGGAGACATAAAGGTGTGATGGAAGTTGACGAGGTGAAGTTGACTGAAGATTCCCTGCACAGGTAAGCCTCAGTATTACCATGTTTTAACTCAGTCCATGGGTCTAATGAGAACCATGATGTTTGAAGTTTGCTCCACTTACCTGCCAAGATGCAAAGGATGAAACACATGTATGTGTTGTGAGAAAGCACATTTTGGAGATTATGGGACTTTATGTAGATAAGAACATAAAAATAATATGCCGGCTCACTTCATGAAAGATTGGAAAATTATGACAAGAAAAAATAAAGTGATAACAGTTTATTTTTCTTTTTGGTGGCTTTTCAGATCTGCACTTAATGTGTTTTTTTAGTGATAAAAACTAAATTTACAGAATGATGAGAAAATGTAAAGAAAAAAGATCCTATTCATATCATGTTCTTCATATCATCATCTAAAAGTCTCAAATTTATAGTTGATTTTAGTAGAGTACATACATGTCAGTGTGTAGCATGTAAGTTGTTAAATTTTTATCATATTGTGCTCTTAATGTTAGAGGCATGCTTATCATTGAATTTTCACACCCTTGTACCCTGTATACATTTTTAAGCTTTCACATTAATGAATTGAACAATAATAGAGAGAAAGTGTCAAGTAAGTTGTTAGAGTCTTTTTGTTGAGGGTCTTTACGAAAAAATGATCTGCTGTTAGATTCATATCATCAAAAAGAGTTACTCTTCTTCCTTCTCGTAAAATTGATAAAAATGAATTTAATGTGAAAGAAAATGCATTAAATTTAAGCTATTTTTTACACAGAAATTTTCAAGGTTTCAAAAGAAAGAGATAAAGAATAATAAGAAAAGGATAGAAATGATTTGAGAGGAACAATAACCCAACATAACGTAAATATAGCTTCTTCTTTGTCAAATAAAAATGGATAATATTAATAGGAACTAAGTAACAGGAGAATCATTTATTGTGAAGAATTTTAATTGAGCTAAACCAAATGAGTAGGAATGTGAAACAAAAATAGTAAACATATTATTTATAGCATCTATGACAGGATAAACAATTAAAATTTGTTGCATATATGATGATACTAATGAAATTATGAGGACCTCATTTTTAACATGAACTTTCTGATATACAGTAAAATTAATCTACTTTTATTTATTTGAGGTATTCAACTTATTGAGGAAAGAAAAGATATGCGTGGAAATTTAAGTAAGACTCAATGAATTTGTATGTAAAAACAATGTAAGTTATTATATTCACAGTCAATAAGGGTGAATATAAACTGTAAATGGATATAAGAAAATATACATATCACGAACAAGGAAGAAAAGATATTAAGACACTGAAAACGGGTATTTCTTGTTAACAATAATTTAGTTAAAGAACTGAAAACAAAAGAAGATTTTTTATCTGTTGCATGCTTTTGATGCACCAGTAAAATATGAACACTAGATGATCTGAAGATACAAATTTAGTGTGAGAGGTGAATCGACCAAAAGAATCCACTAATTGATGCGCACATGTATACATGCTTGTATGCATGGTGCACCTATACATATGTGCGTGAGAGGGGGAAGGCATATGCTTGTTCTTAGACCTACGTGTAGTGCTGCTTTAATGAAACTCAGGATTACCTAACGAAAACTAATGGAAATTTATGGGGGTAGAATCCTTTTAAAATTCGCAACTATCATTTTTGAAGTAGACTAGAATCAGTAACTTTTGTCAGTTTATGCCAAATTTAAAAATACACTAGATCTTCCATTTGGTTTTTGGTATCATCTAAAAAGGCTGTTGATGCTGATACTCACTATTTTTTATCTCTTTTTCTCCCGAGATGTATATAATTGCATTTGATTATCTTTGACTAAACAACATTTACCAATAAAAATGAAATTTATACATGTTCTTCTGACATTATATCAATGATCATAGAGGCGGTTAGAAACATATAGTTGACAACATTTTCACCTACAGTTTGGTAAAGAGTCTTGGAGGTGCATCAGACAGACTAGCTGAGGTTCCTTATAATTTTATTTCTGTGTTTTACACTTTGTTTTGAAAGAAAAGTATCCAATGGAATTTTCGAAAAGAAGTGTGCATCCATAATAGCAAGCCCTGCATCCTCTTAGCTGATCATTATCAAAAATCATGGAAGAAAGCAACGATTCACTTCACTGTTAATATTACCGCAACCTTCAGTTATAGAGTTGAAATCTTGGATCCTCGATTACCAATGCATTTTGGAAATGAAGCTAATAGTTATAGGCAACTACACCATTTTCCTAGTTTGTTGCTTTATGGTTTACTTGCTACCTTTGGAATATGGATGAATTTAGGGTCATTGTAGCTGGATATCTTTTGACTCGATTTGATGTTAGAGCTGGAAATGCTATATTTTCTACTTGCAGTAAATGCACATCTAATTTCTTTTCAAATTTGTGTTTTATTCTCACTTCAATTATTTATCCCTGGTAGGATGTTGTTGGCATTCTGTGAGCAAACAAAAGGTCAAAAGCTACCAGAGAATATACCGGATCAGGAAATGCTGGAAATAGTCATGGCAAGGTGACAAATTTCTTTTAAGATTTTAACAAATAGCTGCCAAGTGCAATTTATCAAGGAACTGACTCTCTCGCCAAAACAATTATCTATCTTAAACTTTCTTTTATGGATTTGCTTTTCTGTTTCTCCGATGTTTCACTTTATTGTCCCTTTAAACATCTCTCTTGTGATCAAGAATATGATATTAGTTTGTTTAATATGCTATGCTCCTGCACTTAACATATGATTATTTTGTTGCCTATTGCTACCATAACATATAACTATTTTAAAATATTTTTCATTCTCAATTGTTCATATCAACATAGTATTTTATTTGTTTATTTGTATATCAGTCTGAGTCTCTCCTTCATGCCAAATTCAACAAGATCTGAGTTTGACTTCTATTCCTATATTATTCTTGATACATTCGATCTGCTGAGCATAGACCAGGATGACTCCATTCTTGTCCATTTTTTTTTCTTCCTGCCTATAACACTGTTTGATAAGCATACCACAAAGTTTTTTACATCTGAAGTGTAAATTAAGGCATAAGCCTTCAAGGCAGCAACTATCATGGTCTGGATGCTGAGCCCAGTAAAAATCAACCAAAAGTTCAGAAGAATGTAGATGTAAAAATCGTGTAAACACTTTCAAGTAAATCACACTTCAAACATGATTTGATTTTTTGTCTCCATGGAGAATGCCCTTATTCACTTAAATACTGAATTTTTACTAAACCAAGCATATTTCCAGGTAACTATCTTATTAACTCTATTTGGAAACCCTTATGGCCTAGAGGTTAAACCACTGTAAGAAACTCAATGACCCGGACAAACCCGTTTAGTCATTGGGGTCACTGCTTAACAGTTCAAGCGTGGGTCAACTGCAGGTCACTCCATTAACCCACGGCATTAGAAACAAAAAAATGAACAAATACTCATAAACAGAGAAAATATTAAAAATTTAAAAAAGGAAAATAGTGAAAAACATGAAAAATTTGCAATAATAATTCGATCATTGAGTTTTTAGCAAAAAGATTGTAAGAAAATTTTTATATAATTAAGAAAATATATGAAACTATTAATATTTTTAATTATTTTAATAGGAAACTCTTAAATATGTATAAAATAATAAATGAATATTTTCATTTGTTGTCAAAGAGAAAGTATTTTATTTTTATGGTTATTGGAATATCACAACTTATTAAAATTATTTCATCACTATTTTGATTCTCATTTCTATCGCTGCTTTTCCTGATTATTTTTTGGCCTATGACCTGGTCGGGTGGAGACGGAGTTGACCTGCTCCTAGGTCAAGTGGTTTAATTGTTTGACTGAACAGGTTGAATGGGGTTTTTGGAATCCTGGGTCCCTGAGTGACCCGGGGGCTCATAGGTGATGGGACAGGAAGGTGGACCCAATTTATGACAGTATTTCTTGTTGCATAAATCACTCAGCTATATTGTTTGGTCAAAGAAGTATTGGCAAGCATCATTACATCTTAGGTACATTATCAATATCGGTATAATAAATTAACTTTTAGGTAGCCTGCATCCTTTGATTTCCCAAAGGATGTTTCTTAGCTTGGAGGCATGAACTATATTTAGCCTTGCAGGATGTCTTTATCGCTTACAATGATGTGGAATATACTGCATAAATTATGAATGATGTATTCAGGATGCATCATCAATGGTGTTGTGACTGTGAGATTTATCTTGGTGCATGAACAATTGTCCCCCCCCCCTCTCTCTCATCAAGTGTTAGTTGTTATGCCTTGAATGATTTATCGATATTGGTGAAATAAGTACTCAGTTAATAGCATGCCTTGCCAACTGCCCAAAGGATGTCCCTGAACCTTGAGGCAAGAACATGGATCATAATTAGAATTAGACTAGTAGTAGATGATTTTTCATCGCTCCATATAAGGCACATAATATAGTAGTTGTTTGAGAGACCACAAGTTCAGATTCTTTGCATCACCTCATCAGCAAACAATCAAACGAAACATGCTTCTTTCTATCGAGGGCAACTGGACGTTCTCAATAAGTGACAGTTTAACCGCTAAATGGAAGTTATCGTTCAGTTTGACTTCTACTAATTTTATCACTTAAGGCCAAATTGTCAAGTACTTTCTTGTTCGAGTTGTTGATAATGTACCATAATTATTTGCATTCAGATTCATTTTGTAAATGCCTTTAGGACAGATATGAGAAGGAGGTGATGCATCCACTCCAAAATCTTCTTAGTGGAGAGCTTGCTCGTGCTATGCTTATTCAGGTTTTTCCTTTTTTTTGTTTTTAGTTTTGCTAAAATTTAATTATCTTTTACAATTGGTTATCATGCTATTGCTTATGGACTGTGTGGATTTGCAGATTCAAAAACTGAAACTGGATCTTGAGACGTGAGTTGAGTTATTCCAGTTGTTTGAGAATCATGTGATTATGAATGGTTGAAATTTACTTCTGATTCTGCACAGGACTGAATGCTATTGCTGTTTAACAGGGCAATGCTTGAATTAGATCAGATTCTCAAGGCAAATGAAATCAATTTTGCAGTTCTTGCAGCTCTACCAGCATTTTTCATTTCTATTCTTCTGATCATGTTAGTGCGGGCATGGGTTCGGCAAGTGAGCATATGATGTTATTACATCTTTAAAATCTCAAATTGCTTACCGTCTCAATTAAATTCTGTTCCGGAACATTATTGTCTCTGAAATTTCTTTGGCACCTTTTGGGTGTCAATAACATTCTCGATATAATTTAGTTCACCGTTTTAGTCTTGGTCGACATAACATTTGATAGGCACTCTGTGAACATTGTTGTCCGCATCCATTCTGTACTTTTCATTTTCACAATTGTCATCATCACTTCGGCTTGCTGATTTCATTATGGGATCTTGCGATGTCTAAAACTTGTTAGTGGACACTTTTTGAATCATCCTCATGGAAGGTTTTTCCTTTTCTTTCTGGTAGGTAAATTTCTTATTGTCTTGTGCATCTTCATTCAGATTTCAGAATATAATGTGTCTGCACATATTTAGCTGAGAATATTGTTATTGAATTCTGTATAGAATTTGTTTCCACATTTCCCTTTTGAGCTAACCTTGCAGAAAATTTTTTCCGTTATAGGCTCAACAAAATACACCATTGTTAATCTTTGTTGTGCAACATGCGGTCTAATTACTAAAAGTTGGAATAAACCAGGACAAAAGTGCAGAAGGCAGAGGAAGGATTGCTCGCCGTCAAAGAAGGCTTTTAGTGGTTGAAGTTGAGAAAAGACTCATGCAGTTTCAAACTTTCGTGGATCAAGGAATGGTAAAGTTTGAATGACTTACTCATTAATTAGCATATTTAATTTGTTAACGATCATATATAAGCAGCCCTTTTTGAATTTTTTTTTTTTTTTTTTTTTTTGTGGGTTGGGGGGGGGATCTAACTGAGCTAATTTGACCAAAAAATATCATTGCGATACATCCAATAAAATACAAGTTTTCAGCATTCCTCACTATATCTCTGCCACTTTAGCAATATAAATATGATAAAGGACTAGAAGTACAGGAATTTTGTAAAACATATTACTAAGCCCAAGAAAGGTTTGCTCATAGTATTCAAAAATGACTTCGATGCAACATGGCTAGCAATATTTGTTTTTGCTAAATTATGGAAGTGTGAATTACAATTTAGATACTTACGGAGTTCAATTATTGAGGTTGACAGAGTTGGAATTTGGAATTCTTATGGTCACTTTTTAAGATCGGCAAATATGTAGAAGAATGCACACCTTAATAATACTATTTTCTAAATATTCAATGCTACAATTTAAGATATTAACATAGATGTAATCTTATGAATTTTCTTTTTAATGTAGCCCTGCATCTGAATTTTATTTCTCTTGTTGAATTAAACATTTGGATGTGTCCAAATTGGACTCTCGTTCCCAAATCAATGCAACACTGCTTGCAAGTAGAACTTCCATGTGACTTAGATTTCCTTGCAAAATATATAAATTTTGGTTTAGTCTATAAGTCTAACTAAATTTATCATGACCCTAGTAACAATATTCTTGATGTTATTGAAAATTTCTCGACTTATCTCAGTTTTTTCCTTGGCTGAATGGTTCTTTCATTTTTTTCTCCACAATCAAATATGAAGTAAATTAGCTGTTCCTGAATTATAATGTTTTACAATTTGTTCCTGACTAATTTGAAGAAATTTTAGTATCTTACAAAAAATGATACTATATATTTTTGGTGGTGTTGTTTTTCCCTTATGTTTGTTTTTCTTGCCTTTTCCTTGAAGTCCTGATCTTTATCGCTAGCTGACTTGTTTAAAAACCAGATCAACACTTTTGACTATGATTGTGATTGATGAAATAGCAAGTCTTAGAAACTTGTCCTAGTCATATCCCCCCTTAAATGATGTTTCTAACTTGTCAAGTTAAAGCAATTTATTTCAATTTGCTTTGATTTGCCAACTAAAACAGGTTTTTCAATGCTAATTATTTTGGTAATTTCTCATGCTAGTTTTGGTAAACAGTCTTTCATTACTAAATCGAGGTAATAACTTTTCTAGTTATGTGCAGCTATTACTTTCACATCTAGATTTGTTGTTAGACTACCTTGTTATTTGAAAGCTCTTAAACTATAGCCATAAACATCCAGCTCATCCCACCTATTTGGGTTTGGTTTTATAGATGCTCATTCGCCAAGCATTCCTATGTAGGATGACCTCTACTTTTATTTCAAACAATTGCATATCTTTTCTCGCAATCTCCATCCTTGTTATCTTAGGTTTTCCCCTTCTTTTCTTGCATCCTTTAGCATAACTTAAGGTACCTATCCTTATTGAAACCCTCTGACATTTTCTTCGTACATGCCCATATCATCTAAATTGATTTTTTGTTGTGCAACTCCCAGATCTCCTTTAATATAATTAGTTCTTAATCATTCCTTTCTAATGTTACCATAAATCCATCTTAACATTCTTAGTTTTGCTACCTTCAACTTTTCTCCGAACCCTCTTTATTGCTAACTTTCTAAGCCATAAAACTGCAGATCGTATTGTTATTCTATAAAATTTTCCTTTAAGTTGTCCGGGTATGTGTTGATCACGTTATATGCTAGAGGCATCTCTCCATGTCATCCAACTAGCTCTAATTCTGTTCTATATATTTTCATCTATCTATCCATTACTAGATCGATCACTTTGTGGTATCTCTTGTCCATAATCTTAATTGGGACTTTATTTTTATTTCTATTCATTGAAATTGCATTTCTTATTACTTATCTTCGTTCCATTGATTTTTAAGCCCTTATCATCCAAAGCTTTCTTCCATAAATCTATTTTTGTATTTAATCTAGTTTTTTCTTCATCAACCAACAGTATATTGTTTGCAAATAACATATATAGTTATATACTATGGTACTTCTCAAGTATTCGCAATAAGTTTATTTTATTATTGATGTGAAAAAGTATGAGCTTATTGATCCTTTGTGCAAACCTATTGTGACTAGAAATACACTTATACTATAACTCCTAACATTTGTTAGTTCCCAAACATACATGCCCACAATGATTTGAATGCACTATTTATGTAATCCTTCTTAAAGCCCACCAAATTATCTTTCTTGGTACCCTATCATGAGCTTTCTCCAAGTCAATAAAGGTGGCCATACATACTTTTTTTATTTTCCTCGGTATTCTTCTACCCATGATTCACCGTATCGGCCCAAATCGGGTGGTACTAGGCGTACCGTACCAACCGGTCCAGTACCAGTACCCGATACAGGAGGCATACCAAGTCGGTACGCTGAAAAGATTCCGTACTGTATCGACACAGTGCTAGTGGGTTACTGGTACGGGGTCTTGTACCGAGATAGTGAACCTTATTTTTATCAATTGCTTAGGTAAGAAGATCACTTCCACTGTTGACCTTTTAGGCATTAATCCAAGTTGGTTCGATGAAATTGTCATTATTTTTTTTAATATTTATTTAACGTCCATTCCTCATAACTTTAGAGTGACTAAGAAGTTAATTCCCTGAAAATTAGAAATCAAATTTGGAATCAATTCATAGTTTGACGTACCTTTTACAATTCTTTGTGAACCTAACGTCAACCCTTCACCTTTCTCACTTGGGCTTCTAACTTCTTAATGTTTTTCTATATTAGAGGATTTAGCTAGTAATTCCATTCATTAAATCAGATTAAGAAAAGATATCTTATTCAATATGCTAGTCTCCATCTAGATTGTAGATATTCTTGTCATTATCCATGTAAAAGAAGAAATATTGTTCTTTGATTTTTGCATTCTCTTTAAAAAGGATTGGACTATGAGTCTTTGAATTCAAATGCTGTCTTAAGCGATAATTGAGATCGAGCATTGAACTTAAACATTGTTATTATTCATTAAAAAGCTCATAATTTCTAACAATTGAACTAGCTTTGAAATTAGAATTTGAGTTTTATTATATGTTTTTTAATTATTCTGCACTTAAAAAATATATTTTTATATTTGATTTATACCACCTATTCTAAACATACATGATCTATCTGGGTCAGCATGTTGACTTGTTGAAATCAAATTATTAGGAATGGATGTCAATTTTGAACCGCAAGTTTTCAAACCTCAAGTACAATAAAGATGTGGTATAAGCTTGGTCCAGAAACTTGTGGCAAGCATGTAATAAGAGGTTGTAGAATTTTAAATGGTATCATAGCATATCCAATGGAATTATCTGCTTGACAAGTTTTCAAAGGCATTATGTCATTTGGGAGAATAGGATTGCGTTTTTGTGATGTCTAAGAAGACAAATGACAGGTTATAGAAATGCTTGTGATTTGCAGGAGACAAAAGGTAAGCATGTTCGTATTTACTTACTGAGAGTATATTTAGTATCTTTTCTGATAAATCTATATACAATAAGTTATAACTTCCCGTCTGTTGGACATTGATCAAAGCAAAAAGATTCCCTTCTTCAGAACAACTAGGGAGGCTTTCATTTGCAGCTCCATCAACAAAATGTTGCCTATCATGCAGTACTGCTGTTAAGCATCACGCCATCATCGGTTTGTTCAATCTTTTCAATTATTTCTTGAGCCTAGGCAATCTTTGCCAAAAAGCCCCTTCTCTAGCATTGGTATTAGTCTTGTAGATGAGTAAACATGCTGTACACATGAGAACTAATTGAATTGAGAACTTAGGCTAGCTATTTCTATAGAGGTTTTAAGATATCAGAAACCGGGTTGCTTCACCTCACCATGATCAACACTTCAGAAGATTATATTTTCTTTCAGCGGACGGACATCTATTTTGCAATTTGCTTACACATTGAACCCATTGAGCTTTCTTTCATGTGATTGACAACCAAACAGTCTCACATTAAAAAAGTTCGTTTATAGCTTATGGAAGGTATTGTATGGCTTACAATTTTGAGACAATGCCTTTGAATGGAATATGTGCATCAGAGTGAGCTGAACTTAAGTGCTGATTGAAACATGCTTCATGAAGGTTGTCCCTTTCTTTGTCATGTAGGAGGATGATGCTCAATGCATGTTTGGATTGGTATTGTATAGCCTTGATCGTCTGTACAAGACTGTGGAAGGGCATGCAAAGGAAACAGGCGAGTGGCTAAGGTTAGTGGCTTCGTTCCTAAGTTTCTTTTTTGAAGATTTGCAAAATCTAGAACAAAGTTTACTGAAGTAGAGTCCATTTGATTTTTCTGGTGCAGCCTGAGACAGGATATTGTTGACATTGGGAAGCCCGGTTTGAAAACTGCATACAAGCTTGCTATAACATCGCGAATGGAGAGGATGTATGAATGCTTGCTTCCTTCCTCAAAACGCAAGTAAATCGTTCCTTTGTTTTGTTGGTCATCTTCCAGGATGTTTTATATTTTGAAGATCATTTCTTTCCCCATCTTTTCGTTTCCTTTTTTTTTTCCTTTTCTTTGTTTTTCTTTTATTTTTTAACTCATTAAAAAGCTTCAATTAGGAGAAACTATCATTAAGCACATGAGTTGCATGCAGTTCTATGCATGAATTTTGTATTTCTCATTGATAGGAATTTGCTTGAGGAAAAAAAAAGGTAATCTTAATTAATGGGATTTCATCAAATACTTATTTCAATTGAATTGGCCATGCTTGCATGACAAGGTCTTATTTACATCAAATATTTCTTAGCTTGAGTTCGCTACCTGCATCCTTTTGTGAATGTATCCCTGTCGTCCAGCAAAAATTCCTGCCCCAGTCCAATCTCGTGCTCTATAAAAAACATTTTGTGGCAGTAAAAAACTTGCTGCTAAGCAGAAAATATTATACACGCCAAGTATTTGTCAGATGAAAGTATCATAGCCCGCCAATTGTTTATTTGAACTTGAACTTAACATAAAGGAGGAATGCTAATTGAGGTTAGAGAGAGTTAACATTGATGAACTAAACAGTGTTTGAGGCATTGAGAAACTGTACCCGTACTAAGGGATGACTAGCCTGTGATCATGTGGGTTTTATTTTATTGTCATGATCTAAGTAATGAAATTTTGTTGGCCATGGTTTTGCATAGAAATGCATGTATGACAAAACCATGACCATCCTCCTGGTGGCAGAAAGGAAAGGTGCATCTCCTGCTAAATGTTCTCCTGAAGGCTCAATGAAGTTCAACATCAAAGTGTCATGCTCTTACAGCTATAAACCTCAATAAATAGCAAAAAAATGACTATTTAATGACACAACAGGGCAGTTGAATGCCTGCCACAAACCATGACTCGGAATGTAGACAGTTGAAACCCCAAAAAAGGATAATCCACTTATAAGAACATTCATCAACTCTGACTGGATTTCAAGGACCAGATAGATAAAACCGGCATTAAGAAAATCTTCATACTGCTTAGGCTGCAGGAGTCCAACAACCTGTGCCCCAAGCCTAGCATCATCACCTTTATTTATAAATACAAGCAACATTACCAATGCATTCTTTGTAAGCTAATTCCCTTGTCTCCGTAACAAATAGATGGGCTATACATAAACATCAAATTTTCCCTCCTCTACCAAATGTCTAGTTTTTCAATCTTCTAAGCTTCCTCTTTTAAGCAATAAGAACACAAGCAGCTGAAGCAGTTGTTCCAATTCAGTAGCACCCCTCTATCCATAGTCATACTGTTGCGGTGAACATCTATAAATTTTCAGTCACATTTTCATTAATTATATTTCTAATTCTAAAGGCTTGTTGATTTTGGAAGCATGAAAAGATTGCAAACTCAAAAGCGCAGCCAGAACAAACAAGGCACACTATTAGAAATGCCTAATCATTATCTAAACAGCTTAGCATGACCATGAGTATGAAACAATCAACTTCAAAGAAAGATTGTCGGACAATTACACCCCAAGTGATTGATTTTAGATTAACCTCGCAGCTGCAACAGTTGACAGGCCAATAAGAAATAGTGCAAAATATAAGCCAAGTAGCTTTGATCACTGTCTTTTCCAATTAAGCTAGGCACTATTTAAATAGAGCTTTTGATAAAGGAGTATCTAGTGCCTTGGCAATGAAGAAAATTCAAAATTATATATATTATATACACACACACACACATGCACATATATATTGTGGGCAAAGAATACTTGCAACAACAATTTTGAGGAGATAATTGTATACGGTCCTTGCTATAAACCATTTCACCATACATATCTAATGTTAGCTGGACGGGTGCTGCTATATATCACCATCTATTTTTCACCTATGGTGCCAAAATCGGAAAAACAGGTTCTCACACCCAATAATCTTTCAACCAGGACGACGGGCAAGGCTTTCTTAGAGGCTTTAGAAACTTAAACTTCAACAGAGAGCTAAATTACCATGCTTTGAGATTAGAAGAAAATTATTGTAGAAAAAAGGGAGCAAAAAGAAGGTTACCGCGGTGTGTCTTACGAGGTTGCTTGCCTAAATAGAGTGTAATTAGTAGATTATGGATTAGTAGCTTAACTCATGGGGGATGTAGCTCAAATGGTAGAGCGCTCGCTTTGCATGCGAGAGGTACAGGGTTCGATCCCCTGCATCTCCATTTTAGTTAAAATAACAAATTATGTTGTTTTTCTCTAACTTGGATTTACTTTTTTATGCTTCCAAATGACTTTTTCGCTGTTAACTTGCTTATAGGATAAGGGAAGAGCTATCCTTCTTTGTTTCTCTAAGGTTGTTTGATTGATAAGTTTTATTAAAAATTTAAAATGAATGAATTTTATGAAAATGATTGTTTAGTTGTGTACCATAAAATTTATTTTGCCAAATCTGCTAATTTATAAAATTTAAAAATATGGCTTATGAAAACATGTTGCTTCATGTTTTTTCTCTAAAGCACGGTTTAGAAAAATCATCTTTTGTGGTTACCTGTTTTATAAGAACTCACAAATAATCAAACAACCCCCATAGTTCATGACACCAATAATTTAACATGCAAGGTAAAACAATAAGATATGATAATAGCATAATATATAAGCTTCTTATCCACCATGACTAAGATTAATATATTGTAATTTATGGAGGATCCAAAAAAATGTTGCATGACATGATTTAGAACTGTAGCCTATAGATATTGACATAGGCCTTCATGATCTACCATACATTTACTTTTTATCTAATGTCGATTTACATTTTTATGCTTCTCCATTTGCACTTTTTTTTTTTAATAACTCTCTTGCAGCACAAGGGACAAAATAAAAATTCGAAATACATCTCTTTACAATTCTAATTCACTTTATCTTTTTTGCATCATACAACGAGCAATTTTAAAAAAAATCTACATTTTATCAATTGCTCTACACAGTGGAACTGGTAATATTCAAGATTATGTAGGATTTTCTTGATTTTATGAAGAAGAGGCTTTCCTTAACTATGGACTTTTGAATCTTGAGAGTATTTAAAATAGAAAGAAGATTTCAAGGCAGCTACAAGAGTAGCCTCAAGATGCGTAGGACTTGTGTATTATAAACCCAAAGAGGCTTAAGATACAATGAAGAAAGCTAGCATTTCTTTATATGTTCGAGCAAACACATCTCGATACTAAAAAGTGATGCTCTGTAGACTTCCTTTGTTTGAAAAAGGATTGTTAAGCTCAAGCCTAACAAGTATTCCAAGCTTTTTATTCTACCTCTCCTCTTCAATCCTCGATCAAACTTGCCTTCCCTAGCTTCAAAATTCTTGCTTTTGTACAGCTCAAAGAGGCCGTTTAATTGGTAAATTTTATCTAAATAACTTTATAAAAAATTTAAAATGAATGAGTTTTATAAAAAAAGCTTGTTTAGTTGTATTTCAAAAAATCTATTTTGCCAAATTAGGTAATATAAAATATAAAAAATATGGTCTACGAAAACATGTTACTCCATGCCTTTTTTTTATAATCCATGTTTTAGAGGAATCATGCTTCATAGCTATCTATTTTAGATACAAAAAAATGTCTAAACCCCAGTCCCTAGAATCATGTTACTCCATGCGTGTAAATCGCAGTCCCTGGAATTATCATGAAGGACTGAACAAAATTACTGGAGTGTACTGTATTTTGATAAACAATTTATAAATGTCAGTATATGCACTTTATATTTTCATTTCAATACCAATTCGATCAGGCAAAACCATATACAAAAAAAAGAAATGATATTACAAACACAAAAAATTTTGTTGTTATAGTTTCACTGCTATGAGATTGTTTTTTTTTAATTTATAAATTGAGAATGAAATGGAGAAAGGGGGCCAAGAGGGACCCAGCAACTAGCTCTCCTCCCCAACTTCTATTAAACAAATCGACCAAGAGGTATTCATAAGAAGGGCCTTAAGGCCTTTGATTTAAGCACAGCAGCATTGGCCCTAGAGAGAAATCAAGTTCAGGACGGAAACGAGCATAGAGGAAGAAGCTCAATAAAACCTAGTACTTCTCTCTCCAAAGTTGCCAGAATGGACTCTATTCATCCTCCAAGTAGCCCAAAAGGAATGTAAGCTGCTAGGTCCGCCTATGATATAAACAGAAGAAAACAATGAGCACCACTCACACCAGAAGGGGCAATGTAATAGAAGGTGATTAATATTTTTCGCATGAGAACCGCAAAGTAGGTAATTTTCCGGCATTCACATCATAACCTTTCTTCGAGAGAATGTCTTCGGTGAGCGACCTGCTTCTGATACCACCCACATAAAATCAGTAAGTTATATCTTATACCATGTGCACCAACATAGCCGTGCATCATGCCAGCGAGCACATCTTTTTTCTGTAGGCCAATCATTGAGACGAGCGCATGATGAATAAAGTTTATCAAAAAAAAAATAAAATGATTAGCTTGGTGTACGATCATATTGTGCACACAATGCAGGGTATAACTACTCCATAAATAAAATCTTTCATGATCAAAAGGGCCGGTAACGCTGTCAAAAAGCCCTTAGAGATTGTCCTGGATTAAGAGACAATAAAAGCAATGTGGGTAGATTTTTCTTATTAGTTTTCAATCATAAAAAAACAAACATATAAAACGTTACTGAATTTTTCCGGTTATAAATCTTAATCCAAATCAAATCTCTAAAAAAAAAAGAAAAATCCAAAACCGAAACTGAACTCAATTAATACTATCAGGGTCGGATCCGGATCTTTTTTGGGTCTGATCCATGTCCAACCCGTTCAGACCCCTTGCCGATCCCCTGCGCCGCACGTTACCGGGTCCGTACTACCAGTACACATTATTAATGAAGCCGTTCGGGTCGGATTTGAATCCGAACCCGATCCGACCACTAGCAGCAAAGGACCTCACAATAATTTGACATCCCCGAGAAAAGAACCGGGCCTCCCACTTCCACATTTCGCAAACAAGTAATAGAAGGCCGGCTAGGGTTTTATCCCTCTATTCCAAGCGAAAGGAAGAAACGAAAGATCTTCTCCCTCGCGTTCTCCTTTCATTTTTCTGGTTCGGTTCTTACCCCTTTTTCCTTCTTCGATTTCTTCTGTGGCAATCGTTTCGTGTTTTGGTTTCAGATCGTTTATCTCGAGCTATCAGTTCTGGTTCTTGGTTCGTTGACGAATGCATCAAGAGATGTATTTATTTATTTATTTTTGCCCAAGTTTGTTTTTGGTTTTTGTTGTTCTTAAGTTCGATTCGCTTTCAAACCCTAGCAATGATTCCATTAGATGATGCCCTCGGGCTGTTCTTGTTATCAATGCGACGAATCTGGAATGATTTTTCTCGATGATCTATTTGGACAAATAAGACAGATGAAATAAAGTAGAAATGATATTCTTGGCGAGGAACACAGAAGATAAGCGGCTTCTGATAATGATTCTTAGACATAATATGGTTTTTGATCTCAATGTGACCAAAGCACGGTGTTTCTTTTTCCATAAAGCGGCACAAAAGAATCACATACACGCAAATATATGTATATTTGCGCGCCATATTCTAAGTTAGTTTTATGGCCGCATAGGATTGTGCAAGAAAGTCTTATCTTATTTACAAATGTATTTATTTTCTGAAAATTCGCTCATATCTTTTGGAACTTAGTTAGTAAATTAAACGAATATCAGATAAATTTCAATCTCAGTGCATAGTCGCGACTGAATGACGAAGAGTCGATAAATGTACCTGTGACATCATATTGCATATGTTGCAGGTGGAAGACTTTGACTTCTTACAAAATTTATGGCATTCTGAAGTCAAACTTCCATGTTCCTTTTCCTAATGATTGTAAATAAAGAAATAGACTTATTGTTTTTAAAAATAATCAGCTGGGTTCCATGCAAAGCATATGGGAAATTTATGTACAGACTGGCCAATCGTACTCAGTGGTTATTTTGTCAATATCTTAAAGGCGTACTTCATTTCATTATTGTCTTTAGGTTTTCTAAATCTGGTTCTGTACAAAGTAACTGATTTCCAAATGTACTTCATTTTATCGATCGTTCTTTTTGGTCAAAGAGATGCTGAGTCCTGGCAAATTCAATCTTGGGAACTTGGTTGAACAAAACTCGATTATTGACATTTGCTTTTTCTTTCTTTTTTAAATATATTAGGTGTGGATTATTTTTTATTTTTTGTTCAAGTGATGAGAGTGGGTTACTTCACACCTCCAATTTTATTTTGTGGGTGAAAAAGGAGTGGTGTTGACAGCATGCTCTTAACAAAGGTAATGGGTGGATCATTTATTGGGATAATAATATTAATCTATATTGGTGAAGCAAAGTTTTCTATACCAACACGTACTGGTAAGGTATTGGTATGGTATCATGCTTGATACAGTACCCTAGGACACATGGTACAGTTGCTGTCTTGGTTCTAACAACGTATCATGTATTAATATGGGGTTTATCGTAAGGACCCGTACCATACTAGTAGGCTATTGGAATGGTTTTTGGTATCAATACGATAAACCTTGCAATGAAGCAATGAGTCTTATGGGTTTGGTGTGGGCCCTAAACTTGCAAGTGAACCTCTATTGTGCCAGGAGACTAATCTAGTTATACTTGCCGCCCTGCTACCCTCACTCCCCCCAAAGAGGGAACAAAAAGAAGAAAAGAACCTGCAAAAAGTCCACGCTAGCCCATGAAAATCAATTCAGATCCTAGTCTGACCAGTAATCAGACATGATAATGTGAAAGCATTGGATTTAATTTAGATTCTTAACTTGAAGCTGAGTTAGAGCAATATCGAACTTATATCTGACCAACTGTACTTTGTTTGACTATCAATTGGAGGAAAACAAAGTTTCATCGAAGCAAAATCTTTAAATCTGAGATATTGACAATCTCGATTGATGGCTGTCCCCAAGATTAATCAAGATCTTAATCTTATCTTGATTGAGATGGAAGGCTGGAAAATTTTGCAAAAACTGAGATACTCTGAGCCCGATATATGAGAATATTGGCCAATAAAGTAAAACTGAAATCAAAACTGAAATCAATTACCTTTTGGAGGCATTGATTTCCATATTTCATAATCAAGAAACAAAGCTATGATTGAACCTAAAGGACTAAGAATGCTAGCCGATATATTAACATTCTGTCGATTGATATCTTGAGATTAATTGGTGTTCCGAGATTATAAGGGCCAAGATTACATATACATTGAAGCACTGAGTGTTTGATACCAATGCAAACTGATAGTTGAGATAAAAAACCAGGTTAGAAAAAACCTCCCTTACCTCTCAAAGGCCTGGATATTAAGAGAAAATTCAAAGAGAAAGGAAGGAAAAAAAATTGTGTCCTATTTTTTTCCTCCTATTTGTGTTGCATTTGAGAAAACATAAGGACAAGACCAGCGATTTAGACTGTCTTTATTTCTTATTTCAACAAAAAGGAGAAAATTCTCAAGCTTCTCTTCTTCGATTTTTATTTTGTTTTCCTTTTATTTTATTGGAAATCAAATGAGCTTTTGCGAATTCTTTACATAATTCCTAAAAACAGTTAGTGTATGTAATATTCTATAAGTTGAAATCAGTAGAAGAAATGGATGCTGATTTCAATGGTTAATTACTGCAGTGTTGATATTAATAAAAGCATTTCAATGGATGTATCTTTTCTGTTCTCTGGTTTGCATTCTCAAGTACATAGTCCTTTGTATGTATGTTCTCTATCTTTTTTGTTCTTTATTTGTTGGATCGGTCACTTAAAAGTTTATAGGGGTAGAAGGTAGATCTATTTTGAACTTTTCTAGATCTCATCAGCTTAATTCTGCTGATCCAACATTCTGATGTCTTCATGTGTTCAATATGTAATTCTCTAAGTGCATTTTTTGTTTGGTCATGACCTGTGCTATCATTTTCCAGTAGCACGCAATGGCTGGTAGAGGTCGTGTACCTCGCAATGTTAATGATGGGCGGCGAGGTTATCCTGACATGCCAGAAGGGCCCTTTGTTCGTGGCCCTGTCCCACGTCCACCCCATCCTGCCCTGTATGAGGAACTTGAATTGCAGCAAATTGAAATCCGGAGGCTTTTGGCAGACCGTCATGCTTTCGTTGAAGATCGTGCTGCTCTGCAGCAGGAACTAATGGCTGCCAAAGAAGAAATTCATCGCATGAATATGGTCATTGCAGATATCCGTGCTGATAAGGAGGTTCATTGCAGAGAGTTGATCGAGAAAGGCTTGAAGCTAGAGTCTGATCTTAGAGCAACTGAACCTTTAAGAAAGGAGGCAATACAGCTTCGAGCAGAAATTCAAAAACTGAAGGTCATGAGACAAGACCTTGTTGGACAGGTCCAGACTCTTCAACAAGAACTGACAAGGGCACAAGCTGATAACAAACAGATCACCATTCTGAGGAGCGAGATTGATGGTCTGCGACAGGAACTTATGCGGGCTAGGTTGTGCCCTATCTTTTTACACTCCATGTCATATTATCTTTCTATAGTTTCTCCTGTTACCTGCCATACACATTGAGTGGTATGGAAGCACATGCATGCTTGAACCTTAAAATTGTTTCTTTGCAGGACTGCTTTTGAGTATGAGAAGAAGGGAAATATTGAGTTAATGGAACAAAGGCAAGCAATGGAGAATAATTTGGTATCCATGGCACGTGAAATTGAAAAGCTGAGGGCTGACTTAGCAACCATTGATGGGAGACCATGGGCTGCAGGTAATTTGCTTCCCTCAAATGCTTATGCTTAAATGGAAGCAAAAGGTTATTATGTTGTCACCTAATCTGATTGGTTTAGCATCATCTCTTCTTTCATTTTGTTTGCTCTACCCATAATTAAGGATAAGCTGGTTGGTTATGTTTATTTTCTTATCATTTTTTTGTGACAATGTTATGATTGATTTTCAGAATGTTACTGAGTTGTTGTATCTATTATAACATTTTAACCGACTGTTGTTTAAATACTGTTGCTTTTATTATTTGAAGCCATGCTGTGTTGCCAAGAGTTTGCTGTAAACGAGTACATCGTGATATTTTTATAATTAGTTGTTACATGGATTTTCTGCCACATTAGTCAGTCTTTAGGGCAAACTTATTCAAACTGCTGGAAATTACTGATATGAAAACTGAAGAATGATGTCTTCTTTTGATCTACTGTTTCTGACTCATGTGGCATATAGTTGCATTTGTGTGATCCTGCTTTCTTTCTGTGTTAGTTTTCTTTTGGTAATTTTTGTGGTCATGTTATTGCCTGGGCTAACACATGGTTAGTTAGTTGAAGTTCCCCTCTATTTATTTTTTTTAAATTCTGTTCTCTTTACTGACTATTTAAGGTGGAGCCTATGGGAAGATACTTGGTAGTCCTGAAGGACCCTTCCCTCCATCATTTGGGGATAACTACAACCTTCATTCGGTATGATTTCATCAAAGATGTCCAGTACTGGAAGTTCCTTTCTAGCTTATGGCATTAATTTAAAAGATTTCAGTAAACATGTTTATACTGATTCTGTTTTGTTATTTTATTATGTTCTGAATGTTGATAATCAGGGTGTTGACAAGGACCCTGTGTATGGCGGGCGTTCTGGTCCGTGGGGAGCATTTGACAAGTCTCGCCCTGGACGCCATTGAGAATGACAGTTGAATTGTCCTCTAAAATGCACATGGATGCGCTTTAGTTTACTCATGATGGTTATATATTTAAGGTTTAGAATTTCTTATCATCTTGAGTTAGTGCATAGTCCACCAGTGTTCACCTGACAAGATGCTTATGGTCATTACGAACTAAACATATTTTTCAGTTGTGATCTAATCTTTATATTTTGTATTTCATAGTGCTTGTGAAATCAAATAGCTATATATTGGCATATTCTGGTTTTACTTTTGATCCAAAATTTACATGTTTTGTTGTTAGTGTGGTTTGTGAGAATAGTTGTTTCTACCTTATTCATGCTCTTGGATTAAGCACATGAAAAAGGTATATAGTCTATCTTTAATACTTAAGTAGTTCATGTTAATAAAGGGGCGGCTCAACGCATAAGGCTCTCGCCACTGTGGGGTATGGGGAAGGCCAAATATACGCAACTTTACCCCTGCGTGCGGAGAGGCTATTTCCATGTTTCAAAACCGTGACACTCAGGTCATAATGGAGCAACATTACCATTGTGCCAAGGCTCACCCTCTAAGTAGTTCTTTTGATACTAAGCTTATATTATTTGCTAGTCTATTCAGATGATATTAGCTTATTCAGTGGTAACTGTGGCATCAAGGTTTGTGATCCAAGATGGTTAATATCATTAATTCTTCAGGAAATAATGTGACAGATTATTGGTAAGTGACATCCAGTGGCTATGCATGATGTTTGACATGATTTTGTCAAGTTGTTAGAGTTTAGTTGATTTTCCTTGGCCAAAATGATCTAAGAGGACCAATTTGTTTGCTGGGCATCTTCGCCTGATAATTGTTACCATATTGTTTCCTTGGACATTTTCCTCTTGAGGTGACAGAGAAAAATATCTATGGCGACAGATGGATGAGAAACAGGACATACGCTTTAGGTTTTGATGGAAAATAGTGAGGTATAACCTACTGAAAATTAGTCATCATTTACCTCTGATGCATCCACCTTGTAATTTGATCAGAATATTATATCTCCAAACTTATCAAGCTGGTGGATCATGTTGTCGAGAAACAAGACATGGTCTTCATCTCTCTAGTATATTTGTGGACTATCTTTATAAATTTGTGGACTAATGAAGTTAGTCATTGAAGCAAAGAGGTGGATCTGAATGGCTTAGTAGTGTAAAGACTAGCCTGTCTTTATAGGTTTCTCTCAATGGATCTGCACAGCGTCATTTACCATATCACCTCTTGACATGTGCAATATTAACGTGCCCTATTGTAGAACCTACTATTTGTTGGTGGAGTCCTTTTTCTGTCCATAGGTGTCGTAAAGTCAGTTTATGACTCCTTTTAGTTGCAGTTGGAGTGCAGAGTCAGTATGATTGATGGGCCAAGAAGACCTATTTCGGATCAGGTATAAGTGGTTTGATGTTGTGCTCTTTCAGAATTTTCAGTTTTCCATACTATGAGTGGGGTAAAACTGATTTCACTCTGCCATGCTAAATTACAAGGAGATCTATGCCGTTGAAAAATGTGGGTGTGGATGTGTAGATTATGAGCCAAAAAAAGTGTACCATATGTATGGTTTCTGGGTTGCAGCCAAGTAATTGCAAATGTGCTAGTTTGTGTGTTACAAAGGGCCTTTTGCTGAAGTGCCATGAATATGCTTGCTCATGATATTTCATTAACAGAAAATTTGATGTTCATGTTGCTTTGCAGGCACCAATATAGCATGGAAAAGCCTGTTTGACCAAACTTATTTACTTATTTCAAATGATAATTCAGCAATAAATTGCAAGGTTTTACTTAAAGGTGCTCAATAGGGATGGTGCTTCTGAAATGAATATGGATAGCAGCATCAATATTTTTCTGGACTTTGTTATCTAGAATCGTCAACCAAGCTTGTGATTGAATATTGAACCTTAGAGAGGTGTATCTGAGTGTCCAGCAAGTTGCCTTGATCAATCTTTTATCCATCTAGAACAGGATTTTAGGTTTTTTAGGTTCATAATCTGTTTCAAGTTTCTAATGCTTATTTATTAATTTGTAGTTTGCCTTATAAAAATTATTGATAAAAAATATGTGCACACATTATGATATACATTGTGTCTTATCATGATTGGAGATCATCCTGGATTATTTCAAATGATGCGGATCATCTGCAGACAGCTGGCTACTTATCGCAAGGCGAGTAACTTTTTTCTTCTATGTCAGGTATAAGATTATTCATAAATGTTCCCTTTCGGAGACTGTTACATACGCTTATAAATGGTAGTTTCTGTATTAGTTGATCGGTGATCACCCCCTATTCTTATCCTTTAGATATTTAGAGATTGCTTTAACTACTTTCAGCATAGACCCTTGAATAGTTTACACAAGAGCTGCTTCTATCACAGCTTTCTGGATTCTGAAGTGGATTGCAGCACTCCTGTACATATTTCTGCTGCTTCTGATACAAACCCAGTTGTATTGTACTGAATTTCATGCATCACCTGTTTGTTTTTGCTTATTACTTGGTCAATCAACGCAATGGGCATGAACGATGTATTATTTACCACAATTTGAGCTGGAAAAATTTTGGGGCTTAAGATCCTTTCTTTTGAGTTCTTACATGAGTTTGGCCTAGGTGATGACTAAAATATCTACCTCAGAAACAAGAGGAGTCTAACAAATTCTGAAGTATACTCTAGCTTTTTAAGTGCATATTGGACTTTTGTTTAGTCAAGATTTATTTACTTAATCATCCCTGAACTGTGAGAGACCTAGGACAGCAAATTGAATAATTATGACACCAACATGCTCTGCATTTTCTTGAAAGGATCAGGTTTGGAAGTTGAGCAACATGATTTGGACTGGCTACCAAAGACATGATACAACAGTGGCTGTCTGAAATTATCTTCCTGTAAAAAAAAAAAAGAAAAATAAAACATTCTTGCGTGCTAGTTATGATCTAGATATAGGTTTTTAGGGATCTGTGTGCTCCTTACGTGGAAGAGGGCTAAATGGGTGGTATAGGTAGCTATAAGGCATTGGGTCAAGAGAGGGTTAAAAGCAAGAAGTTGATCATCTTGTTCTCCAGTTGTTCAATTGTTTTGTGGCAACTTTATACTGACCAATTGAATATTCAGCTATGCTGAGAGCCTTATACGCCCCCCATGCCTGAGTAATGCTTTAGTGACAGGATTATAATTAGTTAATGGTAATATAGTGTTAGCTTCTCAGCTAGTGTCTCATGGTTTTAATGGCTACATTATACTATATTACTCATGTGAGTTTTTTGTGTGTTTGAACAATTTATGTTCATTTCTTGTCAATTAAATTTTGTATTCTGTTGACAACTTGTTTTTTTTTATGAGCTAGAAGAGGATTTGCAGTAAGTTCTTCTTCATCTGGATGGTTTTGGACCAACTGATGGATGTTTTGACATTTGGTAAGAACATTTCTATCTTGCTAGCTAATTAAGCTTGCTGCAACCCACTATTATATTTAAGGGCCCTTGATGGGTACCAGAACCTTGGAGTAAGGGACATATCAAAGATTGGATCTTGTCAATATTGAAACCTTTACCATTGTGCGTTGGTTGAAGCTACCGATTAGAATAATTCTGCTCAGGCAGCGGATTGAGGAGATTTTAGCGAATGTTGAATTCCAAATGCATTGATGCTGGAAACAGTCAGGTGTTAACCACAAGAAAGAGGCCTTTAGTGGTGTTGCATAGAAATCTCAAGAAAGAGTAAAACCGTCAGGAGGGGAATAAACTAGCTTGGAGATAGAAATCCAAGGTTGTAGTTGAAGAGGAGGGATAGCAACCCCATTTTCTTCCATAAAACTGCTGGTGGAAGATGACTAATAAACAACTTGAAAGGACTTTGATGTTGATGGTAAAACTAAAGCTCTAGATGAGATACCTTGCAGTAGTTTGATTGCTTCTGTGCACATTGATGGAACGGGCAATTGGAGGCCGAGCCTTAAGCACTAGAAAAAGGCTGGAAGTTTATGATTTGTTATGCATTTTTTGAAGATAAGAGTTGTATGATTTGTGTGATTTTCTTCTTTTGGTAACTTAGGATTGTAGAGTACCACATTTTTTTTTGGTAGTTTCTTGCACTAAGGTTTGCCGTACCGGTCGATATCGTATCGTATCGGTGTGTGGTATTGTATCGTACCATACCAGTATATGGTACCATACCGGTACGTGGTACCTTACGTTACCGACATCTGGGATGTTGAACCTTACCGTACTGTACCACATACCAGCACTGTAATATGATGGTACCGATACAGGTTTGGTACCGGTATGGCGAATCTTGCTTGCACGTTTTCAAAAGTATTACAAAACATACTATTGTCTTAACAAGGTGATGGAAAATGAACGCTCTAATATTGGTAGTGGAGGCTATTTTACTATTCTTTTGTCATCTATGAATAGGGCGGAAACCAAATCGGATATGGATTGGATATTGGTATATTTATATTCATATTTATTTTGTTTGACAGATACACATATGGATATGATATTAGTTGGATGCAAAAATTCATTTACGTATTTGTTTAAATGAATATGAATACAAATTGGAGGAAGTATAGATACAAATACAGGTATAAGTTGGATAATTAAACTTTATGACCACAAATCAAAAATATTACTAAGTGGATGGTAAGTTAAGTTAATAGCATGTTAATATAGTCATATATTTTTCTTAGAAGTTTATGAGTGCTGTATAAAATTAAATAGGATTACAAATAAAATCAGATATTTGGATATGGATCGGATAGTTGTCCATATCGATTTTTCTTTGGCAATTTTGAATACAGATACAGATATTAGTCTGATGCTCAAATTTTTATCTATATCCGAATAGATTCAGATACGAAAATGGATTTGGATGGATATTATTCTATTTAGTTCTCCCCTATCTGCGAGAGTAATATATGGGAGTCATGATGATGGATTTTAGGATTTGATGAAGGATGAGTTTTTGTATATCAAACAGTCTGCTTTTGTGATGAGGTGGCTTTAAGATACAGTCAAGAAGAGTGTTAACATCATGCAGGAAATTGGGGAAAAACAGAAGGCAGTCAAATATTTGAGGGAAATTTAAGAAGAAATTGGAAAGTCCAGGCCATTATAACTTAACGGTATGCCTAAAGTAGAGCATAGTCCAGATCATGCAGGATGTTGGAGTTAGAATCACAGTTGCAGCATAGAGGAAAGAGTATGAAAACTGATACACAAACTGAAGCCATTGAGTATATGTTTCATTTCATGTCTTATCATTATTTTAGTATCTAGTGTTTTGAGCCATTTCTGTGTTATTATTCCCTTCTGTGTCTGCTTCACGTGCACTTTGTTTTAGTCTTGTGGAACTGTATGCAATAGGCTTCTCTGAAGTGTTTCCTGGGAAATGTTTCTGATTGGATACATTGCTCCCATTGAGTGTCTAGAATGTTGCATAATGTGATGGTTAATGCATTCTTTCCTTGTTCTTGGCACTCTGCTTAGTCTTGGGCCCTTTACCACCCTTCTATGGGATCACTTCTGTATTTTGATTTCCATACACCAAATTTTCATAGAAGGATGGACGCTGGCTGGAATAGTGAAGGAGCATTAACGACCTTGTACTTGTTGCCAGTAATATGATTGTCTGATATTTATCAGAGCCACTGTGACTTATTTTATTTGCTTCACTTATTGGTTCCAGGCATCTGGCATATTGGCTACTGGTTGTCTATTTTCTGCTTTCTAGCATGTGAGCTTATGTTTGCCTCATCAACCATCTGTACGGCGTAATGGTGCATCCTGAACATCACACACCTCTTCAATTCATGAAGAACCTCTCTCATTTTGATGGTTTTCTTTTCACTAAATACATTTATGGTGGCTTTTGGCTATATTCCTATTTTCACTTCTTTTTCCAAGGAAAAATGCTTTAAATAATGCATCTTGCATCTTTGCGTAAATGAATCACCAAGCAGATTGAAAGTGCTGAGGCTAACTAAATTCCTTTCTTCAAACCTTCTTTTTCCACTATTTAACATGCGAAGTCTTTTAAATAGATGTGTCTACTTAAATGACTCTTTAGTAAAAAAGTGTGTAACATGTATGCAATAGTTCAGTTCTTGAGACTGCTCTCTTTTTTGTAAAGAAAAAAAGAGAAAAATCTTTATTGACTCAAAAGAACAATTTATTCCAACAAATTGATCTAGTGGGAACATCAGCAAACTACATAAACATTATATATTTTTTTATAAATCAGAAATATGTCAACTTTTATTGATTATATTACTTACAATATTGATAATGCTAGTGATCCACGTGCAGATTATATGTGCCTCATGGTTTGTTATCAGAGACAACTATTATTCTATAATTCAATCCTTCTTGGGCCTGTTGTTTATTATATTCTACTCATGAGCATGGTGTAGTGCAAGTTCTGCGCTGTTTTTATGATGTTTAGCTTCTTTGACTGACCTTCCAGCTTGTGTGTTATAAGGCCCACTCACATTTATTGACTTGTCAAAAACATCTGAGAACTCCAGATCATCTACTGGAAAATGTGATTGATAAAGTCTGTAACTGAATTTAAGTTTCGCCCAGGCGAGGGCAGGAGCCATCACTGGTTACCCTTTTCACTCTAAGCTTCCAGAGTGCAGACCAACATAAAAAATTGAAAATACTAAAAATCAATTATCCATTAACGAATTATGTAGAACAGAATCTGGTACTCATTAACTAAATGTCAACTAGTTTCAGTTTTCTAGAGGTTAGTTTCCACCTTAAATTCTCCATAATAATGGTTGTGTGAAACAAGGGCATTCAGCCTTATGTTCCCTTATGAAGTTTACTAATTGTATGTTCTTCTCTTCCACATGGATGGTACTGATTATGCAATTTAATTTAATAAACTCTTAGTGACTACTAAAATGTTCTTTTGGTAAATCGTATGTTATCAGTTATTTGCTTAAGATTTTGAAATTATTTGCCATGAAGAAGATAAGCTATTCCTATTATTGCTTATAAGTGAAGCTGTCATGTTTTGTTTTGGGTTTCAATAACTTTGCCAATGAACCTTGTTGAAACTAGTATTAGATATGAGTCACAGTTAAGCCCTCGGTTGTCTTCAAAGGCCAAAATGTAGGCTTTGAAATGGCTTAATAGCTCTTTGCTTGTAGAGTTGTGTTGTGATACATACATATATGTTTTTCAACATTTCTTGATAGGTTGCCAAGCCTATCGAAGCTGTTGATTATATTTGTTTCTGTGTAATTGAGTATTAATATTTTCATGTTATTGTGTTATGGAACCTGTTGACAAAAATTTATTGGTTTCTATCATCATCTCCCTGATCAATTTTTATTCTCTTGCAGGGTAAAGGCTACCCATACATTGGAAGGACCGAGCATGCCTTCTCTCCTTGAGGGGACAGGAATTAGATCTCATTGAAAAAAATCAGGAGAGAATTAGGAAGCAAAACAAGTGCAGTAGTATCTCAGAGAAGAAGATTTTCACTGATCCTTAAATGGCTGTCTTATTGCATTCTATGATTGCCATGGGGTATCTCATGTGGGTGAGAAAATTAGTGTGGTAAGATAGGCAGAGATGCAACAAAGTTTTGCAGTTGGAAAACACTGTGGATACATCCAAATATGGTATGAACCGACTCGGTCAAGGGTGATTTGTAGTGCTCCAAGTTCTTGGAAGTTGTGAGACCTATGCCTTGGTGGTCAAGATGGCGAAAACTTCATATTGGACTACGGGTTCTCTGAAACTTCATATTGGACTCCTTGTTTCCCTTTTTTGTTCAGCCAAATTTAATGCTTCAAGATGGGACATTAATGGAATATTGGCTCGTCCATTTGTCTGACCACTGTGGCATAGGAAGACCGGCATCAATATTAATGGAAGCAGCTAATGGGGAAGGGTGGATAGAAGTGAGTTCAGACTAACTGCTGCATCAACCGGTTGGCTAGTTCAATGGAGCAGAAGAGTTAACAGGAACCCAAGAGGTAGAATGCATTCCTTGCAAGATGTAGCATCTCAGATAGTGAGCCTGTCTCTGGTTCGCATGCCAAAGGAGTGGCTGGTGATGCTATCGGTTTCTGATGGTGTGCAGTGCAGCGGAGTTAATTTTTTGCACACAACCGGCAGCCTCTTTCTTCGTAGCAAGTGCGTGCGTGGTATGCCTCTCCTGCACGGATATGGTGTCAGTCTGTCTCTGTGTTAAGAATGAGAACAAAACCATATTTCTCATGCTTATCTGTCAAAAGATCAGAACAAAGACTTTTCAGAAGTGTAGAATTACTGAGAACTAATTTGTGCCTGGAGGATCAACTCATACATGAGTCCTCTTCGTTTCGTATTATATTGCGTTTGACTGTGTCAATTTAGAGTGAAGAATGGCTCATCCATTGATAGTCTTGGGCTCCTACTGCAGCTTCTGTATTTATGCAGGTTTATGCTTCTGAAGTGGTGTTGTGTTTGCATGGCTTGCTATTTGGCGCCAGGATATAAACTTTCAGCGCGATCATGTGATAGGAATAAAGATCGCAAGTGAAGGAATGTTTTAAGAGCGCATATAAACTTGGGCGTATGGCAATTTGGTGGGGAGGGCGGCCTTCCCCTTCTCTCCTGTCGGGCCAGTTTTTATGTTGGTTTCCATGGGATATCCTGGCTATGTTGCTGTCCATGGGCCAAAAGCGAGGGCAGCATCAGAGTCGTCATTCCAATAAAAAGGTTCTCGAGAGGCCCAGTCTGGTGTTCCATTATGCGAGGAGACTCAGTTCTGGGAACCCCTGACGTAGTTGTTGCTGCATTCGGCTCCACGCTTACCTCCAGGTTTCAAAGGGGCTCGTCATATGGGATACAATATCTTTGCTGGTTGCATTAGCTAACAAAGCACGAGAGATTTTATTACCCCAGCTGACTTGGCATGATGGTATATTTAGCAGGCTAACCATGGGTTAACAACTCAATGACAGGCACAAGACAACTGTCTAGGGGTTTTGATGAAAGGTGCGATGTAAGTGCGTAGGAGAATCTAATGGATGTCATTTGTTAGAAATAAGAGAATGTGGTGATTTAATTAGATGGAATGCATCAGATAGGGACGGAAATCTGCTTGATGTGGGCACGCATTCGCCATTTGCTATCCTTGATCCATTTGGGGACTGAAATTATCTACTCTGATCAGCAAATGAGCTTATCAATGAGACGGTGATACGTGCAATAAATAATGCAGGAACGTTTGAGCAGAAAGTCAGGAAAGGGAAAGCAACTTTTACAAAAAAAGCTTTGTAGGTGAGGCCAAGAATTACGTTGGGTTGCTTGAGCCAGGCTGTGCTTGTGGAGATTGGTTTAAAACGCTGCTTGTTTGGGAGAGCTTTTAGCTCTCGGCGAACATGTGCAGCATACAGTGATGTAAAGGGAGCAGCTGGCAGGTCTATTTATGCAATGTGCACTCGACTTAGGCCGATCATGAATTAATTACTTAATCCCTTGCTACTTGAACTGAATAGCGCATTTTTCCAGCTTTACCGGTCACTATGATCAGTGGCGATGTGGCCTTTCAAGTTAAGCACGTGTTCAGAAAGGCTAACGAAGTTCTGGACTGGATGGTTTTGTATGTGGCCAGACACTGTGGAGGCATTCTATGGGTTGGGGAAGGAGAGTTGCCTAAAATGCTCTGTGACTTGTTGTTTTTTTTGATCCTATTGAATGTATTCGTACTAGAACTATATGAATCATCTATTTTAGAAAAAAAATAAAATAAAATAAAAATATCACACAAATGTTGTTCCCACACTTGTTATAGCTATTCACTCATTTTTAACCAGCAAATAGAGCCCATCTCTATGTGTACCATTTGTTTTTCATTAGTTTTTTCACTGCCTTGATTCAAACAAGGCACTGAAGTGATCGAACTCATTATTGTAGATGTAGATCTCTAATTTAATGTGCGAACAAAATTTTTGAGCTAACTATAAGCCGACTATCTGTAAGGTTAACACCGTGACCAAGATTTTTTTTTTTTTTTAAAAAAGAAAGAAACTAAAGTATAAAGAAAGAATAACAGAGCATCAGACTAAAACCATCTCCCAGCCAACCCAAGCGGCAGATCACCTGGCGTGCACCGCCAGCGGGATGAGCTCCGAGAGCGGCGTGGCCACCGGCGTCGCTGCGGGGGACGGCACCGGCGAGCTCCGGCAGAGCGGGCACGTGGCGCTCACGCGGAGCCACTCGTCGACGCAGTCGGCGTGGAAGCAGTGCCCGCACTCCGGCACCCGCCGCAGCGCCTCCTCGCCCTCGTACTCCGCCAGGCATATCGGGCACGGCCCCGGCGCCGCCGCCATGCCCGCTTTATAGACGAACTTGGGATAGTAGGCCTCGATGGCGGGCCTGTCCAGGCCCACCACCACGAAGGCGGCGGCGTCGGGAGGGGTTCCTCCGGCGACGGTGGAGGAGGGGGCGGCGGCGGCGGTGGAGCGGGGGCTGCTGTTATTTCCCTTGGCGCGGACGCAGACGTAGGAGGCGAGCATGATGGTGGAGACTAAAACGAGGAGGCCGACGGCGATGGCGATGCCGTAGCCAAGGCCAACGCCGGCGGCCGTGGAGGAGGGGAGAGGGGAAGAGTGGGAATCTGCCGACATGGAGGCGTAAAGGTTGGTGGGAGGTGGTGGGGAGGGGGAGAGGGCTTTAAGTTGGTGGTGGAGGAGGTGCAGGGCTCGGGAAAATATTTAAGGCTGTGTCTCGCGTATTAAATGGGAGGGAGGTTTTTGTTCCCACGGTGCCCCTGGATGAGATTAGCTCGGTCATTAGAATAATGAAGTGATAGAGTTTAATTTAAGGTTGGTATAGAGTATTATCAGGTTTTGACATTGGAGATCTTGTTCTCGTGAAGGCAAGACATTTATTGTTCTTCTCTCCACTTCTAGATGCTTGATTACCGAATAATATACTATTTTTTTATATATGTTAACATATATGAAAGCATTTGATATATGCGTACGTACATCATCATTTTTTTTTCCTCCGAAATGGATGATTTATATTATTTTAGTACGAATACATCTAATACGATCAAAAAAAACAATAAGTTCCGAAACACTCTAGGTAACTCCCCTTTTCAACCCATAGAATACCTCCGGAGTGACTGGCTATATATGAAGCCACCCCTTCTCTAAAAACATGCTTGGCCTGAAAGACCATACCACCACTCATCATAGTTCGAATGTTCCGAAGTAAGAGGTGGCCCTGTCCACGGCCCTTGTACACCATCGGTTCAAAATAAAATTTCTTGGGAAGATTTTTTTTTTATTATTATTACTGGAGATGGACTTAGATTCTCCTTTCCTCGAAGCAACGGTAGTAGCTCTTCCCTTTCGTGGGCATTGGATTGAACCTTTGCTATTGGAGCAGAATTGAAGACGCATACTCTGATGGTTGGAAGGTTTGTTTACCATCAAGAAGGATTTTGAATCCTAGAATCCTAGGAGGATGCCGCCAACCCAGGTATTCCATGAGAATGTTGGATAGAAAACGACCGATGCCTGGTGGTAGAGTTGTATATTGAGTATATTGAACGGATTCTAAATATATCTATTTTTCTGTTTTTATAATACAGGTTGGAAATTGCTTTTAGCAATGAGTTCCTTTAGTAGATAGTTTCTTATCTTGGTAACTCATTTTTTTGATGATTATTAATACTCTTTTTTTTTTTTATAGAAATAACTTTCTTTCGGCCGTTGTTTTCATAAATAAACATCTTATATCTTAATAACTCCTTTTACCAAAGTTAATTTCAGCTGCAAATCGTTAGTATTTTGGATGCAAGCCAAATATGAACCTTTCAAGTGTCACGATACAACTAATCTAGCCGATCTAATATTCTTGACCATTTATTATAATTAGTCATGACCATTAAATTTTTGAGTGTAAATAATCTGAAAAAATTTTAAAAGAGAGAGTGCTTCATCGGTCGAGGGCAAATTTCCATAAATCATCCAATAGGCTATGATATTTGGTGATTGCTATGAATAGTTAGAATCTTTTCCCTATTAGAGGAGCCAATTCGATGGATTTCCATTTAATTTTTCTTTTGTTTTTTTTTTTTTTAAGGGATGGGGGTGAGGATTTTAACCATCTAGTGTTTCAGATGAACAATTCATAACCCAAAACTGAAGGAGTTATGTCTACTTGGCTAGAACTCAGAAAGATCCAGATTGAAATTAAGCTAAGAAAAAGAGAAGATGTTGCATAATTTTACTTACAACTCTCATATGCTGATTTATATGTCACCTCCCTTGTTTTTACCACATTAGAGAGGGGTTTTTGATCATTCCGACCCTTCTTGGCAGATAGAGCCAGATAGCAGCTCTGCTGATATAGCAGTGCTCATCAAATGCCATGTCAGATAGCAAGGAGATGAAAATAGAGTAGTGAGAAGGTAAAGCTTTGTTGCTCAATTTAGTCTAAAGAGGGTTATATTTAAGGAGTTTAAAACTTTGAAGGCCACTTATAGCAGATCATTTGATCCTATAAAGATGGTTTACCATGGCAGTAGCATACTGGGACATCCATTTGGTGCTTTAATGAGTTCAATCCATATGCATAGGGCTGTCCGCTAGATAGGTTATTGTAACAACCCAGGACCTCATCCAAAATGGCTAGCCGAAAGGTATTATTTGGGTTCCTTGATCCTGTATAAGTACCCAAGATCTACCTAGCGAATAACCGATGTGGGACTAAACACATGCCCGCACGGGTCCTCACAGTTATATCACTAAGATTATATGTTGGTGGCTAACTGCAAGATTGAGTCGAACTAATGGCTCTGTTTTGATTGCTAAGACTTGCCACTCAATGTTGTATCAACTGAAGCCAATTGTCCTAAACTTCCCCTTTTTTTTTTGATGACAGTAATGGGGAAGTCCAGTTGCAAGCTAACAGATCTAGCATCTGCGTGGGTCTTCAAACAGATCTCTAAGGGAAAGATGAGGGTGACTTTGAGAGCTGGCATCATCTTGATTGAGGGTGACTTTGAGAGCTGGCGCCATCTTGATTAAAGGTGACTTTGCCGAGGTGATTGGCTAGATTCAGAGACGAGCTAGAGAGGTGTATATACATCAGGACATATGGAGTTAGGAGAGAAGATGTATCTCCTTTAGGACGAGACATATCTACTGGAAGACGAATGGAGCAGCGGATTGGATGGTCTCCTTTCTGGCTGATCACTTTGGTAGGATGCTCTAAGTCGATGTGATGCTTGCTTTGAGAGCTTTTAGGAATTTATTGCTTTATGACTCTCTTGAATATATTCATGCTAGAGTGGTTTGAAACCGCCATCGTGCACATGGGGCAGCAGGGGAGTTTGAACTTAAACAACATTGTCACTCAATTCAGAAGCTAGATTTGCCAATCCATCAGTAACTCTTCCATTTGGCAACTAAGATTATAGCTGGGTCTAGGAACACAAAACATTACTAGCTACAATTCAAGAAGAAAATGCATGAGGGAAGAGGGCATCGTGAATAACTTAACTGGAGTCTAGTGGCCCATTGTGTGACATCAATTTGGATCTCCTGAATAGATCTAACTGTGAGGCACATTAGCTTGTTGAACTGAATCATTATTGATACACAATCACATTGGCACCATTGTTTGGAAATGAATCCTAAAACAAATGACATTAAGAATTCCTTCAAAAATGAATAGTTATATTAGCAGCATGCTCCAAATATAATTTCTCAAATTCACCATGCATTGTGTTTTTTTTTTCTTGCAATTAAAATAGACATTCTATCATGCAGTAGATTCTGGAACCATTTCTCTCTTACCCCTTTGTATAATGATGCATAATAATGTAAATTTCCAAGTGCGTTCGACCTACATGCGATCACTGCCCAAGGACATTTCAAAATCTTGGCATGATTGTGTTACAAAAATGTTGAATTTACCTGACTTTGTCACTAATATACTTAATGGCTTGATGATAACAAACACAAGAGCAATGCAATGATTAAGAATGGAAGTGCAAATATCTGTGAGGTCATACCCTTCTCCATTATCTTTTCATATAATGCATTATTTACCCCTGTTATGCTGAACTTTAGGTAGAGTTAAAAAGACTCCAACAAGGCATGCATACAGCTCTGGATTCTAATATTGTTTCAAACTTCGAGACATCTAAAACTATGTTTAGAATTGAGAAACCACATGCACGACAGTTGCTTGCTGTTGACTCTAAATTGATTTTTAAACTTGAACACAAACACCAATCTGCTACAAAGAAGGGAACATGCCGCTGCTCACGCCCTATCCTCCGCTCGAAAAATTCTCTATGAACCAAATCACATCTCGACCATCTTCTTGGACACCGAGTCATCCACAAACCACCCTAATGGCTGGAGAGACAGAGAGAAAGAGAGAGCAAAGCCAAACATAACTCATGTAAATACTCTCATTACCAGGTTGAAGTTTTCACATTGGTTTTGCCAAGTTGTAGACCACAGCATGCCAGTTTTTCAGCAGTTTATCCAACATAGATATAAAAGGTTTTCCTTCAGTGGTCACACCTCTATGCTTAGCAGCTAGAAATTTTATATTCGACTCCTAAATAATGCATCCTGAAAATTTAGGTCTCGATAATTATAGTGCAAGTGGATCCCCCTCCTCTCCCCTGAAAGAGATACTGTCCTTCAGTGAGTTAATTTGCTGTTTCCTAATTTGGGTATTCTAACCTTCAGTTCCTGCATATTGATCCCCCTCCCTTCCTGAAAAAGACAATTTTCTGCAGTGACTTAAATTGCCATTTCCTAATTTGGGTTTTCTAGCCTTCACTTCCTGTATATTGCTTCCTTCATACATTTCATGCAGTAGCAACAATCAAATGAAAACTCCACTGGCTAGAGATAATGGTCTAGACTTCAGAAACAAAAAAGGAATATAATACCTCATGGAAGGACTAGGATTTTTTTTTTTTCAGGGTTTTTTTTTTTTTTTGGGGGGGGGGGGGGGGGCGGGGGGCGCAGGCAAGGAAAAAAATGAGCTCTTTTTGAGAGTCGGTGGTTGACAATAGAATTAGGAGCCTACAAAGAAGGGAGGGATTCTGGATGAGAGCACTGAGGAAGATGAATTAGAAGAAAAGAGGAAATAGAAGAGGACAAGAGGTTTTCTAAAATCGTTTATTTCTGCACTGCAAACCTAATCTATTTCTTTATGTACCTACTAATGAAAATGAGATGAAAAAGTTAGGATCCTGCAAAGGAGGGAGGAATCCAGGATGACAGTATCGATGAGGGAGAGAGAATTAGAACAAAGAGGAAATAGAAGAACACAAGAGGGTTTCTAAAAACCACTTATTTCTGCAATGCAATCTAATCAAAATAACAATGGTTTAGGTTGAACCCAGTCCATCTGAAACAAAAGGACATGGTTAGATTGTATTATCCATGGAAAATTAATTCTAGTAATATTTAGCCAATGTTCACAGTTCAACAATTTACATCAGTATGATCCCAGTTGCATGAGCAATACCAAATGCAGAGGACTTTTATGATCACCTGCTGACCGACCCACCATGAGTCGAATGACAGACTAACAGACATGGTATACAAAGTAAAAAAGCAATATTAACACAAGTAAACTATAATTCACACTCTTAAAGAATTGAAAAAGAAATAGTGGCAGTAATTGAAATGGATAAAAATTTAGACAAAAAGATACACATGCAAACATGAACCAGTGCAGAAGATAGCATCGTCTGTTTACCCCCATAGTCAGGGAGCTGTGCACTGTAATGTTCCAATAATAGCTAATAGTGCCTACCCACATTCATACCTATCAAGAAAGAAGGGGGAAAAGAAACTACTATCATCTTCTGGATCAATGTAAAACTAATCGAGGTGATCACATAGGTGACCTCAGTAGCCCTACAATTGCCACAGGAAAAAAATATCAATCAATATCATTTCTACCTTTACAGGTTTGTGCTTGTATTGGTCAGTTTTTCGATGTCTGTCATAATAAGATGGCCATTGATATAACTATAAAGAAAGAAATTTTAATTGGAAGTATAATAAATCAATAATAAGATTAACAGGCCAATGGAGGGATACTTGGTTCATAATTAGATATTATAAAACTGCATTATGCAGGAATATCAGGTGCATATAAACGTACCAGGAAAAGCATCATAATTTGTGATATTGCATTGGGTGATTAGAAGTATGATTTTTCTACAAGCATATGATGGGGCTGCTTTCAAAATTCAGAACATCCCTAAAATCACAGATTTCAAATTCTTTTTACTTTTCTGCTTTCCTCTTCCATTTTCTCTAAATGCTTATAGCCTTTTGGTAGCAAAATTATTATAGCTTTAGCATGTAAACAACCAAATAACTTTCACAAGTAAAATCTAAATAATAACTTTCAAAATTTTGGATCCAAAAAAAAAAAAATGAAAGAATCATCAAATTTCAGTCAAATAGCCTTCTAAAAAACAGATTTAAAGTGATAGAGTACTGAACGATTTTAAAAAAAATTAATTATATGTTAAAACAGCCGCATACTTACAATTCCTATAAGAATGAAAGAGGGAAAATCAATTACAAGATAAAAGAATAACATTCTCACACTGTAAATTTATAGAAACACATCATTAATCTGTAGTACCAAGATATCTGCTGCTGGACTTTTAAACTATATATTATTGGTAAAATGCCTGATTTTAAATTGTTTACAACATTTTATTAAGAGCCTTACACCAACAAGAGTCCTCAAACAATCATAATTCAATAGCTAGTAGTAGACCACAGTTGCAATAACTGCTGCTATGCACAGATTTCTGTAAATGATCCCACGCATCAAAGAGATAGAAAATGGCACTTTAGGCATACTGACTTGAAAACGGATTTAGAAAGTGGCACACTGCCTTATAGGTTAACACTGGCTGGTCCCATATGTAGAAAAGCTATAATAGTATAATATTGCTTAAGATGTTCACAATGCAGCGCGAGTTCTAAAGAGAATGTATTGGACAAATTCATTTGCGCAAGACAAATTCATTAAACAATGCACTAGACTTTCACAAGTGTAAAGAGGTGAATGAACCACAAATTCTTGATATGGAGGTGCAACTGAATATTCAATAATTTTATCAGAACTTGTTTAAAGTTTCTTTAACTTGAGTCAGTCACTTTAATACCAATGAACTACTTGTAATGACCATATCACGTGCCTTATCGAAGATTGGAAAATTCATTTCTCATCGTATACTCCTCTTTCCTCTAGACACTTTCATCAATGACCTGAGCAAGATAATAAGCTGGCTGGTTTTTTCAAAGGTTTTTGTAAGCCCATCTACATAACTCATATCGATATGATAAAATTTGTTAAACATGGTAGTTACTACTCTCACTGCAAATTCTGGTTGAACCTAATGCCTCACCCTTAGCATTTGAAACCCTTGCTTTGAAGAAGCATATCTGCAAATTTTTCCCTGACTATGGATATCCTGAAAGGCTTATGCCATTTAAAAATCCTGGTTTGAAGACATACAGAAATTTTAGCCTCGTTTTTCATTAATCACGATAATCAACCTTACTATGACAATATTATCTGCATCAATTCTAAGAACAAATCAACGAAACGGTGGATTGATGTCAGGTTGACTGCTTATAGAACAGATAGTACAATCTATGAACTTTTTGTAACTAAAGTAGTAAATGATGACACTTGGACTCAACTGATAAGTACAAAAGCTTCAAATGCCTTAATAAGAGTAGCGTAAAATATGTATTTTCTTTTCTTTTTTTTCTTTTTAAGCATCAGCAAGCCCCCAAATCAATTGCATTACAAAACTTACCTCACAATTGTTTCATTCAAAAATACTAATTAAAAAAAGTATCTAACAAACAAGAAAGCTTAAATAAGTCTATGCAATACATAGTTGTCATCTTATCCTTATTTACTTAACAAGACACCAGTTTTAACCCTTAACCATTACCAATCACCAAAGCATCAAATCGTGAACCACTGCAATGCTATAATGAGTGGATATTTGTGAAATATGGTTCTCACTAAGGCATCAAACTGGTTTATGAATTATTTCTTGATGCCCGTAAAATCTATAAAACCTTTACTCTTTTACAACAATACTTGTCAAAACAGCTAGAATGGGACAGACTTTCCTTAGCATCATCGCAATCCTGAGATTTCCAAACAAACTCTGTTATGGAGCACTTTTAATATGATAAATACATTGTATTTTCGTCAACAGTTAATAGAAAATGGAAATTCGATGCTCGATTACAGGACAATATAATACACCCAAAAGTTCATCTAAAAAACTGGTGGAGCCGAAAAATCAGGAGCTTTATTAATCCAAAAGATCAAGATTTTGAGTACGATTACTACCATGAAATATGCAAAAACAAAAAGAGCATTGTATATTTGGTCGAACCAATTTAGTGTAGCTAGAACAAATTAAAAAAATAACACGTATCTGAAATTTGAGTGAAGTTAAATCCAAAATTGTATCTTTCCCTCTCTTCCTACTTCACAAATCCACAAAACGCAGCACAAAAGTCCAACATTGCAATGGATTTGGTCATAATCACCAAATATTATATTAAAGCAGAGACCCTACAAAACATCACCACTCATCAAATAAAACAGGAGGAACATAAACAAAGAGGGAGAGGAATGCGAAAGCTGGTGGGTTTGGTTTATCAGAGAAAGAAGAAGGGAAGAAAAGAGATGCCGAAGGGGAGGAAACGAAAGAAGTTTGGAGCAGCGAGGAAGAACACGTTTCCGGGGGGTTCGAGAGACCGAGAGAGCTCCGGTCAATGCCGCTCCGGCCGGCGAGAAGGGGGAGGGAAGCGATGGGAGGAGCTACGATTGATATCGTCATTTCTGCTACCGACTACCGAGAGCGGAGCTCTACGTAGTATGTACCTTTTGCCGAGACCTCAGGATAAGGCCGTGAGGGTTCATTTCGCATTAGGCGGTCCGGATCATTAGAGCCATTTCAAAAAGAAATAATCATGCGAAAAAAAATTCTAAATTCCTTAAAAAAATTTATTTTTAAAAATTTTAATTTAGTATAATTAGATCATCTAATTTTTAAATTTGCTCAATTAGAGCTCTGGCTATGAATTCCATCACGCTGCCATAAAGAATTTGTCGCATGATCAGAAAAGGATGATCCCTCATATGATATAATATCACAATTATGTCGTGGCAGCCAAAGAGAATTTATAGCTCGGATCTGAATTGAATGGATTTAAAAATTTGATAATCTAATTGTACTAAATTTAAGTCCAGAAGAAAATTGAAAATATGTAAATAGTTCAAAATTTTTTGAATGATTATTCCTTTCAAAACACTATACGAGTTATATAATATGATCTGCATAAATTTAATCAGTTATTGAATTGTGGATATAAATAAATATGCTAGGCAAGGAGAAGAAAACTTTCCATTCTCCTGGATCAATCTCATCGCCTCTTCCCAATGAAAGCACTAAAAAACTAGTATGGAACTTTAGCTGGCATGAACCAAGCAATTTGATGGCTTTATTGTGCTCTTATACTATGTTTGATAGGTCAAATAGGCATAAGACCTAATATTTTGATTGTTGGTTTAATGGATTGAGGGCAATATTTGTTTGCATAAGACTTTGAATTTCAATCTTTGAACCAAGCTTAAATTTATTTGAGCTTTTGGTTAATCATGGTCTAAGTCTAGCAAAATTCAAGGGTATCAAGCTCTTCAAAGTAAACCTTTTTCAGCTTGCTCAAAATTAGACTTGGTCAAACTCAATCATCAATCCAAACTTGATTAGAGTGGATTCCAAAATAGGCTTGGCCAAGCTTAGCTCGAATACTTTAACAGTTTGTGTGCATGATGTCCATTTATTTACCTTATAATGGTGCATGACATTTCACATGCTTAAGTCTCCATCGATGATCCTTCCAATATGCAAATATTTGAGAGGTAATGAATAATAGACGAGTGGCAATTTAGAAAATCTATTCTTGTATTTGCATTACTATTGTGTCTTATCTCACTATATACAAATTATCATCCCAAGATCAAAACCACTTGAAGCCGTGTGTAAATTTCTCCAAAGAAATATTCCATTAGTTTGCTCTATATATTTAAATGAAACATGATACAACATGCTCACGAGAGACTAGTGTGAGCTGCTGGTATACCAAAAAAAAAAAAAAACCATGATACATCACACCAATCCCATCATCAAAATGGAGAAGAATCGAGTATAGATCTAGGCCCGAAAAAAAGAGAGGCAAAACAATAAGTTTCTCTAAAATAAACCTCCTTACCTTCTCCGGAAGTAGATATCACCTCATGTTGATCCTATTTGAGAGTTGGACCATATGTATTATACCATTAAATTATAATTCCAAAGTTGTTCTATGTTTGTGAGGCTCCAGATTATTCGCCTTTGCGCAATTATAACTAATGAATCCTAGATATATTCTAGTTAATTCAATTCTTATTATACGGATTAAAAATAAGAAAAGTGTACCTCCCAAAATTGAAAATACATTTATTTATTTTTATAAGATATTAAAAAAAGAAATCAATCAAATTGAAGAACACTAGCTTAAGCAGTAGAACTTAGGAGTTTTTGCAAAGATTTAGAATATGGCATGCTAGGCTTGGTACAGTGGACTCGCAGGTTGAAAGGGGATTTGATAGTGATGATTAATATTGCACTAAAGAGAAGATGTGATCTTTCAACATTAATGATAAATGCTGCCGATATCCTCAAAAACTCCTTCAATTGATATGAGTGTATGTGTTGAGAAGACAACCCTTTGGTGGATTGGCTATCCAAATATGCACTTCGCATCGAGTCAACAGCTTCATAACGCTATAGCCATCCTGTTAATCTATTACTCCCGGTGCTACTGATTCTAACTCTAGAAGGCTTGCTAGCAGCTAAAATAGTATAATTGGATCGATTTGTATCTCCATAGTTTACTTATCATGTACATGGATGGAATCATTATATCTCAAAACCCATTTACATGGGATGAAAGGTGACTCATGACTATGATCAAGTGGTTGAAAGGGAAGGGAAGGGAAGGGAAGGGAAGGGAAGTAGTAATCGTCCCTATCTCTCCAACATCTTACCTATTCAGAGTGAGGAGATTATGATCCGAGCATCCATTATGTATCATGAAGGAAATCAACTAGCTGATGACTTGGCATCTATAGTATACCAATAGAGATGATAGTGAACCAGATGTCTAGATTTTTTCAATATTTGAATATATTTAAATATAGACATAAATTTAAGTATTTGACTATATCTTAATATCCTGTTTAAGAGAGATAAGTGATAATTTTAACATATTTTTATATTTATATTTATGTTTATACTGTAAATTTAAAATAAATATAAATATAAATTTTAATATTTCACCAAATGTGAGAGAAAGAGAGAGAGAGAGAGAGAGAGAGAGAGAGAGAGAGAGAGAGAGGCTCACTACTCTTTTGGACTGCGAAGTCCCCTTCTTCCGGAGGCACCTTTAAGGCAGGTGCGGATGCCCACGGGATCCGTTTTATCAGACGGTGGCCTTTTAGAAGTTTGCTCCCTGCTTCCTGTTATAATAAAAAGGCTTACCTTTTTATATTCAAAAGAAAATAATCACAACAATCCAATGATGGCACATGCAATCTTCTAAAGCTTTCTTTTTACTAGAAGAAAAACCGACATCAGTGTCGCCCACTTACACTTGCCATTTTTCAATTTCGAGTTTGAGAATGTGTTTTAATATGAATTTTATTGTTGCGAATTTCATTAAACTTCTAAACTACTCCAAAAGAGGCAATTTCTGAAAATAAATCAAATCAACAACCCCGGTCGCAAGATCCACAATCAGAATCGTCACCTCGATCTACGGTCATAATCTACGGTCGTGATATCCCCATCTCGATCCGAGGCGGAGAAAGGCATACCCGTACCACTCTCCCCGGACACGAGGCATAGCCCGACACCTCACTACGAGAACCGCAAGCACATTCACCAACCAGAATCCTCCACGTATCACGTCTCGACGCGCTCGAATCCCTCGATGGCACCTTCCGGAATCGAGCGACCGGTCCGTCCTCGCATTCTACCGGCCGGTTACCGATGCCTTGGAGTGTGCGCCGTCTAGCCCTCGACGCAAGCGAACGCGGCGCGGCGGAGGCCCCGCGGGATGCCCAGACCGCGGGTCCACTCGCCGCCGACGATGTTGTAGACCAGCACCGCCCCCTCCACCGCGCCGCTGGCGGAGGAGACGTGGGCCAGCGCCACCACCTTGTCCTCCCCCACGGTGGCGCAGCTGAACCGGACAGTCCCGCCCAACCGGGCCCGGCCCGTCACCGGCGGTGGCTCGAGACGCGTCCACTCTCCGCCCCTCCGTCCCCGCCCCGCCTCCCACCGCCAGAACGACACCTCCACCGCGTGGCTCGCCAGCACATACACGTGCGCTCCCACTCCGCACGCCCCCACCACGCACCCGCCGCCCGGCACCGTCGCCGCCTCCCGCCCCCTCACCAACGCCCCCACCCCCACGTGGTACGCGTCCATCGACCCCGCGCACACGTGCGGATCCAGGCTCCCGGCCGCCTCCCGGCCGCCGACCCTAAGCCCCCCGAGGACGTAGAACACGCCATCGGCGGCGGCGCCAACGCACCCGTACCGCCGCCTAGGGGCCTCCGCCACCACCCGCCACAAGTCGGCGGCCGGATCGTACTCCTCCACTGCGGAAGTCCGGGCGGAGCCACCGGCGACGTAGATCTTGCCGCAGATCGCGGCGGTGGCGAACTTCTTGCGGGGGAAGAGGGTCGGTGCGCGGGAGGTGATCGCGCCCGTCCACGTGTCGTACCGGAGGGTCGCGCCGTGACCAATGACGTAGATCGAGCGGCCGACAGCGGCAAGTCGAGCGTAGGAGAAGGATCCGTCGAGAATCTGAGGGGGGAGGGGGAGGGGGGAGGCGGAGGGCTCCCAGGCTGCAGCGGCGGGCTCGTCGACGGGGAGGGAGGCGGATACTAGGAGGCCGAGGTTGGAGAAGGAGACTGCATGGAGGGTGCGGCGGAGGCGGCCGTGGGAGCGGCGGAGTTCGAGGAAGGCGGGGGAATCAAGGAGGAGGGAAAAGCGGCGGCAGACGAGGGGAAGAGAAGGGAGAGAGGAGAGCGGAACCCTAGACAAACACTCCAGAAGGAGATCGTCGGGGAGGGAAGAGATGGGGGACGCGGCGGCGGCGGCGACGGAAGAGGACGGCCGGAAGTGCTGGTTTTCCGGCGGTGATCTGGCGATCTCGCGGCGGGGGTCGGGGAGGCAGGACTTCACGAGCCAAGAGAAGGTTCGAGAGTTGCAGGTCTCGGCCATGGCGCCGATTAGAGAGAGAAAATCCTGGCTGTCTTTTGAAATTTGTCAGTGAGAGATGGTACTGTTTATTAGTTGCTTTGCACCTGGAATTGATTGTGATTAGTTATTCTCCAAGGATTTATTCAATGCTCTAATGATGCCGAGGTTGAAAGGTTTTGTTTGGATTGGTCGTAGGGATGACAAATTATGGCCCCATCCATTAACGATAGGTTCGAATTTAATATAAGCAGATCTGTATCATAAATAAATTAAATTATTTTTTTATTAAATGGGTTTGATTTAGATTTAGATCTTTCGTTAAACTCATTTTGATTCTTTTAATAGTTAAATCAGATAATGACCGGACATATTTGACTTATTTAAGATCTTTAATTCATTTAAAATCTGCTTAATTTATTTATTTCATTTAACCACACTTGCTTAACTAATTTAATGCATTTAAATATATTTAACTCATTAAAACTCATTTAACCAATTTAATCAGTTTAGCCCCGTTTGATTTATTTAAACAAGTTACGCGGAGCCGATCGGATCGGATCACCTATTTTATAAATAGGTTGGATTCAAAAATATTGACTTATGTAATAAATAGATAGTTTTGGATTGAATTTTTGACCAGACTTGCATAGCTGTCATGATGTCCCCTATTAATTATTATTACATGCTACGAAGTCTTTATTTCTCGATAAGAAAGCTGATTATGGAACAGGCTCGAGCATAGAAAAAAATGTCAAATTTTACTAGGCTCGATCTGAAGCCTGATTAAAAATAAATTAAGTTTAAGCCTGAGATTGGCCCATGATTAGCTCTACTTAACAGGTGACATCATGACAGCTAATAGGAAATGGGTCGTATCTTTCGTGTGAAAGAAAAATTCACCTGCCACCAAGGTGGTAGCTCAGTTGGAACGGAGCGTTTACTTCCAACCAAGTGGTTCCAGGTTCGAAACGCGCGGGCGTCGATTAAATTTGGGGACCGAATGCTCCACGCCTGGACACGGGGTCTGGAAGTACTACTGGTCGGCTGATAGCCTGGGTGGTGCCAGGTGTGACGTACTCACACGGAGGGTCGGGTCGGATAACCGAGCCGGCTCACGGGTGGGGAGGGTATAAGTAAAATAGGTCGGCGTGCCCAACACACGATCTGGTTTGCCCGCATCGAATATTCTCCTGGCGGGGTGGGGGGCCCAGTGGGGGCTGCTACGCGGGGTTGGGCTTGTCCCTTCCTCCCCCCTGCTCCCTTTTTTTTTTCTTTTTTTTTTTAGCAAAAAAAAAAGAAGAAAAATTCACCTCTTTTTGCATGAATCCGTTGTTGGATAATCCATTGCACAAATATCAAGGCACTCCAAACTATCCTTTATCCTTCTGTACAGATCTCAAAATAATTAATGGGATTCAATGATAGATTTGAGCGAAGAAAGGTAAATCCTTCTTTCGCACAAAAGATACTGTATAGGAGGCATACCGAATTTTGGTATCCCGAACCGACCCCATACCTACACCGGGTGTATCGATACTATATCTCTTTATGGTACCAATATGGAATCCGACACTCAGGCGATGAATTTTGGATATAGATGAATGGTTGGATGACTGGGATACTTAAACCAGTTTTTAATTAAATCTAAATTAATACCCTGTTCCTTTGGCTCTACCTTTTTCTTGACATTCCCAACAGCGGGCAGGCGAAGGAGGTGGCGAGTGTGCTGACCTAAAGGTGAAGGAGAGAGGGGGAGCTTGTGATGAGGGACATGGGGAGGTGGAGGAAGGCAAGCGACCAAGGGCGGAGTCAAAGGGGAGGAGGTGCAGGTAGGGAAGGGGAGGAGGTGGTGCATGGAGAAGGAAGGCAATCAAGACAAGGAGCGGTGAGATTTTTTCTTTAATCGTTTGATAATCAGATCATTTAATAATAGATAATTAAAATATCTTTTTCAATGAAGGCCAAGATTTATTCTCTTTTTTAAATAAAATGTTATATAAAAGCCCCATATTGAGACCCAAATCTCATATGATAAAGTTCTGGATGGACTCATTTTACAGTTTGCAGCACCGAGCATCTGGCAATGCACATGAGGAGCTGATGGGTATCTCTTTTCTAAAGATTCAAATTTATATTTTTGTTGGATGATGAATACAGATCTTATCTCATTTGCAAAATTCAATTGTAATATAGATGTTACGTTTGCAATAAAATTATTGCTATAGTTTTTTTTTTGTAGTTTTCAATCCTAGTTATTTATAATATTGTAACTTGATGAGTTAGTCGAAGGTCGATCAATGGTTGAATTGCTAATCTGTAGTTGGTCTGGATGGTTGATATAGAGCTCTCCTAGCTTGTATCTTAGGATATCTCGATTTCCCATTTAACTCCACCGATTTTTTGGTTACATGAGATAGTTGATGTCACTTAGGTGTTCATATTTGGTGGTAGAATGATCGAAAGTATGGATGATAGGAATTATTCTTTGGTGATCAATTGATGGATGAGTTTGGTTGTAGATTTATTCTCCATATTATAATTTGTCGACAATGTTATGTTGTTTCTTAAAGGATGTAGATTTTTATCGACCATATCAAGAATGGAGGCATTATTTTCATGTTTATATAGTTATGTACAACCCAGCGGAGAGTGGTAAATAAATTATTCCTAGCTTGTTAAAGATCAGAAAGCAAAATATAAGAAAATTGACTAAAAACTAGCGAAGATAGAAAATATTAGAGACCATTGAATTGCACAATGCAGCATGTGAGATTGATGTATAAAGATAGATACCACCTAAGGGTTAAATGATGGGCTAGCAATCAAAAGTTTGACAACTATACTTTACTAAATTTATTTCCATGAAGACCCTCTTTGAATATGGTGATGGTTCATTTACAAATTGAGGAACTACAAGGTTCTAAGGAAAAATACATAAAATACCAAATATGGAACCTGGTGGGTTAATAGCACTCATCAGCAAAATATTTGGCTTCATTGTTTTAATCATTACAGTCACTTGTTAAGATCCTCATGATTGTGGAAAGTAGGGATGCCCTGGATAAGAAGTTTTAGTGAGATAACTGTGAATCAAAACTCTCTTAAAAGGTGCATCAAATGAATCACATCCTATCACTCTCTTTTCGGAGTAGATTATTCTCAATTCTCCAAGTGCCTTGCATATACTATTACTAAAAGGAGGTAAAATGAAAAGGATTTCACTACAATACTGCTAAATTTCTAGCAGTTTTAAACTTGTATTACTATTTTCAGTACAATTTATGCCTCATTTATTTATTATAAGCAATTCACCTCGCAATACATTAGTCAGGGAGCCTCATCAATCTTGTATGAGATTATCTTTTTATTACAACAGAAAATTGGGAGATTTTGACTCTCTCCTAATACGACCACATATTTAATATTTTTGATTTTAAATATCAAATCAGAGTTCTATTATTTATTCCCTACCCTCAAGTTTTTTTTTTTGGTATGCAAGTGCATGGTGCAAGCTGGTAATAATACTAAAAGAAGCACGTTTGCCAGCAAGATAAACCTTGTCCTTTTCATAAAAAATTAGCTAAAAACGCAATCCAATTAATTTCACTCAACTGAAACAAACGTAATCCAATTAATTTCACTCAACTGAAAACTTGACCATCCCACCATGTATGGTCAACGCCTCCATATCCTTTTCCCCACCGTCCAAAAGTTTGTCCTGCGGCCATCCCACTTTTGGACGGCCGAGATCTCTCCATCATCCAAACCCAGACTTAACGTTCTAGAACGTGCGAGTGCCATCTCCATTGATGCCAGCGAACGGTCGCGATCTCTTCCAAATAAGAAAGTACTCCTACTTATCACCCTTCGTTTCACCGTTCGCGTACCTGTCTTACGTGGCAGTTGGTAATTGACCGCCATTAGCGATAGGCGAATCCTCTATTGCCACGTAGGATAGGTACAAGGACTGTGACAGTGACGGGTGATGCTTGCCACTTTTCCTAAACCGAATCAAATTAAAAATAAAATAATAAAACAAAAGCGCTTTCGCTTTGCTAATCTTGTCGGCTTCTCCGTTTTAAGGTGGGAGCAAGTCTCCCGTTCTCCGCTTTAGCCCTTTCGCCAGAAGGAGAGGAGAGAGGAAGGGAAGAAAAAGAGAGAGGCGAGCGAGAAAGAGGGGGGGAGAGGAGAGAAGGGAAGGAGAAGTCGGTCTCTTTCTCTCCCTCGCATCTCTGCTCTCTTTCTTTGTTATGCCGGTGGAGGAGATGGAGTCTCCGGCGAGCTGCTCGGCCGGCGCCCAGAGGGAGAAGGAGGTGGTTTTTGACCTGGTGGATCCATTCCTTGTGGAGTCCCTCGAGAATCCTCGCCATCGGCTTTCCGGTTTGTGATCCTGATCCTATCCTTGTTTCTTGGTTCGATTCTTGTTTCTTTGAGAAACTTGGTGGTTAAGGTTTGGATTCTAAGGGATTTGATGCCTTAATTTCGGTTCTTGGCTTGGTTTCTTTGGATATGTTTTTATTCTTGCACATCACCATCTTTACTTGTTATTCATGCCATCTCTTCTTATGTTTAGGATTTTAGGATTTTAGGGTCTCCGTTGTCGGATCTTCTTGATGATTGGTGCGATCTGAGGCGGGTTCGATAGATGGGGTCTCTGGTTTTTTTTCCTTTTTCCTTTTCTTTTGCCTTTTATTCTCCTAGGGGTGAGATTGCCGAATATTGGATTCTTTATGGGGAAATTTCGTGGTTGGGGCTTCAAGTTGTTTGGGTTTGTTGTTGAATGCATTGAATTGCATCGGACGTGTATTGTCTTTGTTGCTGGTGATTGCTGGGATCTGCTTCTTCGTGTGTCCTGTTTGAAATTGGGAGTTAGATTTCAAAAATTCGTGCTTTAAGACATCTTCTGTGGTGTAAACCGTATGGATCTTATTTAATGCTTGATATAACTTATCTTCATTCATTCCTGAAGATAAAAGTTTCTCGGAAAAGATGAGAGGAAAAAGTGGATTCTCTATCATCTGTTTCATGAAGAAACATCTGCCATAAGATGGATTGGTTTTAAAAGTGCATAAGTTCTAGGTCTGGTTAAGTTTATGCTGTGCCATTTTAACTGAGAGGACTTCTAGTGGAGAACAAGGATTTATGTGGACGGGCCATACTTGGATGGATTTATTTCTGGATTGGGCTTCATTTAAGAGGTCACAGATAGTATGGTAACAATGCTAAACCTATTTGTTTAGGCAAGATCATAATCATCTCTTTAAATTTGGGCTCCACTTGTATTATGTGAGGCCAACTTCAGCATGGAGGCACGAGGCTTGTTGTTGCTGACGCTGCACATAGGCAGAGCCGAGCACATCTCTAGGTATTGTTTTTGCCTTCTTGGATGTGTGGACCCCATCCTCTGGCTGAGAATTACCATTATTTGAGTCATAATAAGCATTATGAGCACTTTAGCTGAGGAATTACTTTACTTGATTATGGTGGTTGAAGAACCTTATGAGTGAGCATCTTGTACTGGTCATTTTCGGACAAGTAATATGCTTTGGTGGGACAAGTTTTTAGATGCTGTTAGTTAAAGAGTGATGCTTTCTATTGTATTCCCTTCATTTATGTTATTAGAACTATGTATCTTGAGGTGAGTCATGGCAGTTTCAATGTCCATTACTAGAGTTATGGCGGTGGGAGATAAGTCTTTGGTTTTTGCAGCAGAGGTGATCTTGGAAGCTTTGTAGGAGAATAATGGAGTGAATTTCATATTATAATATATTTTTTTAATGTTTCTCCCACTTACCTATATTAGTTTATTTTTTATTAACAATGTGCATCACAAAATGAAGATATTGTTCACAATCTCCCTTTGACTTATCAAGCTGACCATGTTGTTTGGATCTTTCAGGTTGCTTCAATTGTTATTACATGAATTTCTGTGTGATTTCTCTCATTTGTCTGCATCCTTTTTATCTTGACTATGTGTTTTAAAAGTGGTGAATTAAATAGTTGTTTACTCTGAATAGTAATGTAATATAAGAAAGATACATATGCACGGACATATTATATCAAGAATTATATAAATCATAGCTTTTCAGTGGATTATAACGTTCTTCATTATACTTATACTAGTACATAAGCATCACATTTTGATGATCGCTTCTGAGTAGGTATATTCCTATTCTATTTTTTTTCCATATGTTCTTTTTGTGGATTGGGACACTTTCAGCAATACAGTACAAAATGAGAAATATGGTTTGAAATAGTGGATGTTCTTTGGACTACTTAAAACTGTTTCCTTCTGAATCTACTGTGAATTTCTATGCTTCTGAATGTATTGATTGTTCAGTTAGTCTGAACTTCAGGTGGTGGTGGAGTGAATAAAGTGTACAGAAGTTTTAACTTTGTTGTCATTTTTTTTCTCCTCTATGCTATGTTTCAACAAAAAAAGGGAGAATATAGGTTTGTTGAGGTATTTATTTTGTTTTTTATTAATTTATTGTCTATTTAATTAAGAGTAGACCATTGTTATTAGGGAAATCACATTTATGTTGAGATGATGGAGTATGTAATGATACCAGCTAGAAATTATCTTACAGACATATCTACTGATGGATCTCTAGCTTGATATTTTTGCATTTTAAACATATATGCTGTAATGTGTTCATAAATGGTTCAAGTATTCCTATGATTACTATTTTTTGACCTTCAGACATGGGGCCACATCATTGATTTGTACAAGTATTCTATTTTTCACTAATTACAAGAAACCAAGGTTGTGAATTGCTCTAGCTTTGTGGCATATGTCAGCGACACCCATAGGTGCATTGATGACATGTATATATATATTTTTTAGGATGAATATATTCTTTTTGTGTTAGATTGTGAGCTCCTTGTTGAGAGCTTTTCAGGATTAGTGAAGTGAGACACTGCACTCCTAATTAAGATGGCAGCCCCAGATAAGATTTTATTTTCTTCAATACAGGTATTTGTACCTGCTAAAATGATCCTGATTTCTTGTTCCCAAATATACTGAATTATCATCACATCAATTTTCATCGAGCTTACTTTTCCATTCTATCCATTGGCTAGTTAAACCCATTCTAAGCTACTATAGTTAGATTGCTATTCCTTAAGTATTAAAGTACTGATGTTGCACCATGCTGGTCATAGCTGGCAGGATATCTATCCTATTGTGCTGTGCCATGGTTCAAAAAAGAAATTGGCATGTTGGATGATAGCAAACCAGCTATACTTTAGTGATTGTATTTTAATCTTGTACTGTATATTTTTTCCTGCTGTATGGATGACTTGCAAGGCAAGAGTCTGATTAGTTTGAGTCATTCTTGCTGTTTTTATTGCTACTTTTCTTTTTCTCTAGTAATTCCCATTGATGGAAAGAAAGAGGGCTAAATGCACTAGTACCATAGACCCAAAATGTTTGCTTCTATTTGTAACTTCATCAAAATTTTGCAAGATTCGTGATTGCTATTGACACATGTTTGCATGATGCTTCCCCTCGGACACATCTCTGTGGAAATTTTAGTTAACGAACTATGAATCTACACTGTTGCACCTCTTGATGTGGTTGCATTCTGGGTTCACACTCCGACATTTGGGGAGAACCTGAGTTTTAGCTGAATGGTTGGAGGTGGGGGGGATGGCATTAAGTTCTTTTTCTTGCCGTGTCTTTTTTATATATCGATGTACTCTGGCTGATTATTTGTTTTTGAACTGTAGTTCTACGGATGGAGTTGGATATTCAGAGGTTCATACAGAACTCTGATCAGTATCAATTTGAGTTTCAGCATCTTCCAACTTCATATCTTAGGCGTGTTGCCCATCGTGTTGCTCAACACTATGGTTTACAGACTATGTCACTTGACAGCATTATAGATGGTTTGGGTAGCAGAGTAATAGCAAGGAAGACACCTGACAGTAGATTTCCAGCTGTCTATTTATCAGAAGTTCCTGTAAAACAGCCTGAAAAGGAGATGACTGAACAAGTTAAGATTGCTATTCGTCCGAGGTCCAGCAAAGCTTCCCCAAGTGATGCAGTTGAGCTAGGAATTAAAAGATGTGCAACGAGAACTGTGGAAGAGCGGAAGGAGGAATATGACAAAGCTCGGGCCCGTATATTCAATGTTTTGAGCAGTCCAGAAGTAGAAGGGTCATCATCTTCAGCTGATGGGAGAAGCATGTGTTCAAGTAAGGATGAGCATGAATGTCATAGGATTTTAGAAGAAAATGAAAAGACCAATATAAAAGATAGTGCTTCTAGAGTTGCCATTTTTAGAGACAGGGAAAAGGACCGTAGTGATCCAGATTATGATCGGAGATATGAAAGGTATAGGGCCACCTACACAAGAACTGAGCATTTCATTTATTTCATCTCAATCAATAGATCTTCTTCTTAGTCCCAGCTATCAGCCATTCTGAGAGTGGCACTTGAAACTTTGCAGGTATGTTAGAGGTCTCAGACTTGGCCAGGATTTTGGCTTGGGGACATGTTGTGATGTTCTTCAACCTCCATTCCTGCAGTATGAGGCAGGGATTTCTCAGTTTGGTCAATTGCCAAGGAACCAAATCCCTATGAATTACAACCTGTCTAGCCCAACTATGAACCCGTATTGTTCTTTTGGATGCAATCAAACCATCACCGAGGGTGTCTATATGCAGTGGCCCAACCCTGCTATGATGTATGCGAACTCCTACGAGCATTTCAGACATGCTGTTTTCCAGGTAGTTTTTTGCTTCTTTTTCCTTGATCATTTTGAGTTTACTGTCAGTTTCTAATAATGATGTTTTGCATGTGCAGGTTCCATCTTACCAGCAACCTCTGAGCTTTGAGCATACACAGAACTGCTAGCAGACAGGGAAGTTGTGTGACAGATGTGTTTCTTTAGATATAGTAGAGATATTGTTCAAGACTGTTGAAACTGTTTTCTTTTCAACTCTAGGTTATATATATTTTTGTATGTGGTGCATGAAATTGACTCAATTACTATCATTCTGATTAATTTTCATGGAGCATGCATTCTTTGGATTTATGGCGCTATTCTATTAATTCTTTTGTGAGTTTTTGCAATTGTTTGCCATATAAATTTAGAGGCCGTATTAGACGTGAACAAGGAAAGATGCGTGGCTTTAGCTTTTGACAAATTAAATGGTTGAGATTAGAAGGGAAGAAACAGGTGATGTCATGACTATTTTAATGATTCGCTGTAATAAGGGAAACATAGAACACTAGATACTGTTAACTCAGTGTCCTCGTGGAACTCTTCGAGCATGCTCGTAGAAGTTTGCAACCAGAACCTGGAATGCTCGGTATAAGATTATAGCAATGATCTTAGTGGAACTTGAAGGGGTTTGACAAGGAGAGGAAATTCTGTTGAATCATGATCCTCTGAGGTGCGTGTTTTGCACCGGAGAGCGCTTGTTGTACAGCCCCAGATGGCTACCACATCATTTATATCGGAGATGGATGGTTGTGACTTATCCTCAGCAAGTGTTGTGTTTGCTGCCCATGGCAGCAATCTCTATTTCCAAGATGAGTCACAGCCATCGGTCTGTGAGATGAATGATGTGGCGGCCTTTGGAGGTTGTACAACAATCTGCGGTGCAAAAATGTTTACAGCAGGGGATTCTGTGAAGAACTTGAAAGTTGCAAGGAAGCAGAATGATGCTACAATGACATGATATGTTGCTAGAACTAGTTGAGAATCTGGAGATACACTTTGATGGTTACTGATTTGTTGCATTTGTCATGCATTTGCTGGATGAGGTCATTAGCATGGAGAGGTCAAGCCGTGCCTGTTGATAAATTTGTATGTTTAGCATTGATCAATGTTATCTAAATCGTGGTTCCATGCAGATATCTCTGTTATTGGTGAGTTCCGACAGGTCCAGAAACCGCTTGCCACTTGCACATCTTGCTGCCAAGCAGATGAAACTAGAGCATATTTTGCTTATAATTTGTTTTGGTAAAAGTGTCCTAATTATTTAATGCAAATGTCAGATAATAATTGGTTATTTGACTGTTGATGTCATCTCTCTGTGTTGTAATGGCTGTGGTTTGTCTACCTTCACCGGTTGTGGGTGGTATGCACAAATGACGGCACGGTTGATGGGCATTATAGATGAAAAAAAATTACCTACGATCGAATCCAGAATAACGAAAGGATTATCGTTTCTGGGATCTCCGCACTAAAATTGGTTAAAGCTCTCATATTCTAGTAGAGGAATGATGGGCAGAGGTTGGTGATTAGATTTAATGATAGTATAGAATTGTATCAATAACTCCAGGTGCGCTATTCGAGAAGACGCCACATTGTCAGTGTCCTAAGGTTCAATGTCGTAGGCGTACGGCATTTATTTCGGATGCTACTCGACAAGTAGTGCTACCTATATGGATTTATAGATATATTAACTCTTGGATGTTTCTTATTGGAGGATTTAAAGGATGAATCTCAATCTCAACAGCAACCCTTTATGCTTCTTATCGGGTGATTCAAGGGATCGCTCGTTTCCTAAAAGATCGGTTGTTGAGCCGAGTAAAATATAAACAAGGCATCGACTCGATCTTTGCTGCTCGAGGATGTGAATCTCGGAGGGCCGCTGGGTACAGCAACCGCTGCAGATTGACCACAAAGTCTGCAGTTACTTAAAATGACTTTGCCTTAGACTCTCGCCCACAAATAATTATTACTCTTATGAACGCATTTTAACGACGCTGCCACTCTATTCTTCGCATCAAATATGCCATATGATGGCCTTGCAAAAATACCGGCAAAGCACAGTTGCGGGCTGCGAGCAGAAGATCAGGAGCACATTGACCACTGGCGAAGCTCTGGTTCTTTAAGCTGAGAAGATAGAAAGTCTCTGAAGCCGGGAGGCAATATGCATCTATATGAAACTGTAACGGGAAAGGGGACACATTATTGCTATTTATTCTACTGTTCCCAAAAGGTTCCATGAACCAGAACGAAACCACATTGGAATACTGAACTAGTACTGCACACCCATAATTTTCGAACACTCACACAATCCAACAATCATGACATTGGGGCCTTGACGACATCGCAGCCACCCACATCCGATGATCACAAGTTCTGCATTCAGGAGTTTTTCAACTGGGGGAAGAATCAGGGAGAGTGTAAATAACGTTGAGTTCATCAAAAGTTCGGAAGTAAGTTAAAAACTTGGAATCGTTATATACTTGCATACGAGAAAACATGCACAGCCGAGGTAATGAGATGGCATTTGCTTTGTAAGGCATGAAAAGTAATAATACTGAATGGTTACAGGTCATTTTACCACACTGGAACAGTACACATGGGGCAAACGGTAAAATGTTACTTCGATTATTTTTCAAAGTTACAGAATATTATAACTATCTCATCCAATATGCAGAAATTTGATTTCAAGGGCTTCGAAATTGCGACATAAAGAGCTCATTTGCTACCAAAAGTAAGAGCTCATCTAGTGGATCTATACCAAGCTTAACCACAGACCACTACATTCTTATCATGCACTCACATATTACTATCGTTATCAACTATGTTTCATACGTCGTCTGGGTACTGATAAATGACACATGAAGATGGTTTCAAAAGTGAATCCAATGAGCAATAACAAGTTAATTGAGTGATAGTTTCCAATAGAATTTGACGAACAATATAATTTGATCAGTGTAAAAGCTACAAAGGCTTAAAGATATACAGCACTAGAGTTTCATGGAATATATATTTCTCCTCATGTAAACATGAATAAAAGAAATTTCAGTCCAGCATATTTGGAGATTTATCATGCATCCAAGAGATGCCCACCCTTTAAACATGTAGAGCCTAATTTTTTGACAATTTGGGAACCTACAGTTCAATGACGTCATGAAAGGCAACTGTTGCTAAACTGCCTCCATGAAAGCAGCTGTTGCTAAACTGACTGAATTTCTTGAACCCTTCTTTGCTCTTATTGAGCTAAAGATCAAGAGAGTTCAGCTCAATTTAACTTCCTCATTTTTGCAAGGCTTTTTATTTTTTATTTTTGTTTCTGATTGGAATTTAACATTTTATTATAGAGATACATATCAAGAGAGGAAGAATGGAAAATAGATGTGCCACATACGTTCAATTATTATTCATTCAATAAGAGGTTATTGAATTTGATAGTTTATATAATGAAATCACTGACCTGATAATTGTGCTATCTATTCCCAATGCAGACCTTTCCAATGGTTTCAGCTAGGTCAGCTGTTGATCTACACTTAGGACAAGGCAATGCTCTCCGCTAAAGTTATGTGCAACCTCATCCTTCTATGTCTATAGTAATTGCCGACAAATAAGTTATTATATACATCCTGATGCTTTCGTTCGACAACAGTTGTTCACAATCTTGCCAAAGCAGCCGCTAGGTTATATGTCATGCCCATTCCAGCTAAATTTGATCTTTTCTATAAATCCTGCAACCTCCCCTTAAATCAGTGCCCCTCTCTCCCTCTCTCATATTATCAAGTAAATATAAGAACAAGATCATTAACTTGTGTTGCTGAATCCACCCCTCAATTCTGAGCTTGTTCCTGCTTCCTTATCCCTGTATTGCTTCATAATGAAACCCCTCTAATTTATATTTAATCCTGCTTCTACTAACTTCCACCCTCTAAATTTGGAATTCATCAGAGCTCACCACATATGATCCATTTAAGCTGCCCATAGTAGAGCAGCTTTACATGAAAAATGCATAAATCCAAAGCGCAGGAAACATGTCTCACTCCTAGTTGTTCTTCCATTAGCTAAAAACATTTTAGTTAAAAGGATCTAAAAGGTGAGATTTGTTATTGTCTGCTCTTAAATACAAAAACAGTTCTTACCTGGTTTAAGTGACATTTCTCGACATGGGTACATTCATCATGACTCGTTGGGATAGGTAATATGTAGCCAAACATATGGAGAGAATCATAATCATAACTATCAAACTTTATCTACAACCATTTAGGGTGGGCATGACAAATGGAAAGCATCAGAAAATAAAACTCATGTCTTCTTCATATTGGTCCCAGAAAATCTTTTCTGAAATACATTTCAAGATTGATCTTGAAATATGTGGATCGACTTGCCCTATCGATGACTGGCATCAATATTCAGTGCAAACAAAGAAAAAGTTGGTCTTCAATAAGCAGACATTAATGCATAGTTGGTTCTCTTATGATACTGTCCCAAGTTGGTTAAGATGGAAATCTTGCTAAATGAGCTTTAAAAAAAAATCACTGAAATAAGGGTAGAAGATCAAAGTAATTATTGTATATTTCCTGCTTAAATAACAACAATTAAATAGATATGAGTAATACACTGACAAAAGACCAAGATGAATTTATCCCCAATCAATCCACAATGATACCAGAAGTTCATGGAAGTTAGAATTGCATCTGAGGTTTGGTGATTTAAACTAATCAACAAGCTGGTAGTTAACATCCATCACTATGCTTCTCTAAGAAAGAGAAGCAAAAACTCCACTAACTTATTTCCTAGTGTCTTTAGCTCCAAGCCAACCCGAGCACGAAGTCATGGTCCAGATTTTATTCCAACTACATGCCTGAATGTCATTTGCACACCAGTTCCTAGTGCATGGCTCAGCTTTCCTAGTGCTACGTACGAAGACACATCCCTGGGCACACTTGGTCTCCCAGCCACACTAACATGCCAACGAGGCAGATAATCTACATTAAGAACTCTTGTTGCTCTTGCAAGCTCCATGGAAATCCTCATTAGTCAAAAAATAAGGGGCTCACCCTCTTACAAAGGCTACTTGCTCTGAAATAGTAGTTCAGGTTTAGGATGATGCAAATTGGCAGGCATTAAATCACTTGTATGTTCCTAAACTGTTCTCATTTGCACACACAGTAAACATCTTATGCCTTAGCAATCATTGGTATCGGTTAGATTCCTTCCAGTATCTCAAATAGCTGGCATAATGTTTAAGTCTCTTGAGTGTTCCACATACTTGTATTTCATAAGATTCCTCTGTTTCCAAATTTAAAAAACAAGAATGCTTTGTGCTCCTACATGTTAGCAAGCATAGTGATCAGAACCAGTTTTTCACAATGTAACTAGATGAATTCCACTGTTTTGAGTATTGATAGGTCAAAATGCACCTTTGACTCTACCACAATGCATTGGAAGGAAGTCCATACTAGGCAAACTGTATGTGGTTGCTTTCAAAACCCACACCATCATCCAAAATTTAATATCTGAATATTGATAAATTAAATAATACTCCAATAGGTCATATATAACGATTTATTAAGTGATAAAATATCCAACTGTCACGATCATGAGCAACTGAATACCAAATATATACAGTGACTTAGAGCATACTGAGGTGACGGTTGCCACATGCAACCCTTTCATTTCCTAAATGAATCTCCAAGACTGAAAGAACTCTCTATTTTTTTCCAAGAATTATAATTAGATCAAGTAACCTTGAACCTACAACTACCATAAGCTGTCAAGCTCCATTTGTTTATAGTAGCGATAAATTAAAACACTCTACCTCTTTGACCATTAGTGCTGTGCTTATAGAGACCCACATCCGCCGCTAGTTAGGCACACTGAAATCACTTAAACTCCTTTACTTAAAACTTGGAAGTAACCAACTCATATTTAAGCAAGATAATTTTCGGGAACTAAGAAAAAAGCATAATAGGAAACAAGCATTATCCCATTGGTTTGACATTGGGTTAATGCAAGTCAGGATCTTATGTAAAAATTGAGATCAAGGACAAAAATCCATCAAGTTGGACATTATGTCATTTAATTTTTGACACAATATATTTTATTTTAATAAAGTATACTTCTGTTTCATGCTTGTGCAAATGCTGGTTTATATATCAAATCTCAAATGAGCACTTAACAAGATGGATAACTATTTACTGCTTGAACTCAATTTTGAGCAAGAAAGCTAGTCGATCTAACTTGTAATTGCACATATGCATTGAAGAATATTATTTGAAGGTCAATAAACCTATTCTTATTTGCTTGCAATAGCATAAGTGGACAGCATATAACCTAGACTACTTTCTAGTATCTGTTCTTGCTCTAGTGACTAAAATGTCAACCGAACAACATAAAATCTGGGCTACACACCTGAAAATTGAGGTTACAGATTTTAGGGAAAAAATGTCGAAACACTGAGACTGGTAACGCCCCAAACAACTGTTATTGATGCCATGTTTTTAGAGTTTTGTAAGGCTGCAATGGAAGGAAGTATAACCTAAATGTTATCTGAGATGCTATGAAATTGATCCTATACTCTGTATGTTTGTTATAAATGTTCTGCTATACTGTGCTTCAATTTTATGGCAAGAAAACAGAGGAAAGGGTACATAACATTGAAGATCGACAGGAACATCCTAGTTCATATATCTTCCATCCTGAGAGTACATGTTTAACACAGAGAATAATAGCTGACCATGAAGTAGAGAAATATTCAAATGTTAAAAATACAAAACAAGAAATGAAATGAAAAAGTCAAGACAAGTGAAAACCAACTTCATGAAGACTATGCAAAGTTCTAAATAAATTCAAACATCACCGAAAATCAAGCGTATGCAGAATAATTCTCGATAAAAGGATCAATTGGCCTAGATGAACATTTTGGCATGGGTGTTGTTCGCATATGCTTTACCTGTATCAGAATGTAACATCTACGTTATGAATTAAATGATATCAGCATCATCAACAATACACCTTGAGCACAACCAAACTCTGTCATATTGCTTCTGGTCGAATCTGTTGCACTGTCTCTTTCAAATCCATATCTATTCCTAAGAATTCACTGGAAAATTCCATAGAAGACCACCAATGAATTGTTTTGACTGACAACTATTGCGTTATGGAAGTTTATATCATAGATTTCAATATAGATATGTAAAGGATAAATGGCATGGAAATTCTTGAGCTAAACAAAATTAAATTTACAAATTTGTATTTTTGAACCGTTGAAAGCACCTAAAAGTAGGAGGAACTACCCCGGTAGGACTTCACTATCACATTCAAATAAAAAGAGCAAAAGCCACCTGTACGGTAAAACATTCAGACAATATTCATAATTTCCCAACAGAATTTTCAAGTCAAGCAATTCAGAGCAATGGAAAACACTAAGTAAATGGAAGCTAACACCGTTCAACTTTACAATGTTTAACTCTACAAGGCAAAAGCTTAAGAATGAATCAAAGGTGCACAAGTCTGTGTAGACCAACCAAATAAACACTAATTAAGCATTCCCCTGTCTTCGATGTGTTTCAACGAGGAATGTAACCTTACTTGGCCAAGAAGACTACCATCGCTTTTTCCTTAACTATCCACAGAATGAAGCAACCAGTTTCAATCAAAACCCTAATTCTGATACTATCCCCAATTATGATAGCCAACATTAGATTGGAGATAAGAAACTACACTGGAGCTCCAATACGTAAGTCCATTCAATTTCGAGGCAATATTAGTTATAACTACCTACTGATCACAATAACAAGAAGAAGAACAACAACAAGAACAAAAATAAAAACACGAACAGAAACAACGACAATAGAGATGGCAATCACAATGGAAAAATGGAAAAAGAAACCCTCCACGAATCCCAGAACACTTTTCTTTTGTATCCTTTATACTCCCTCCCTCAAAACCTCAACCTTCCCCATATCCCGACTACTTATGATTAGATGTAGAATGAGCGAAGACTACCTGGGAGACTCGCTTAATCATCACCTGTGGGAAAAAGAGTCAGCTCCCTCCTTCCGCCTCCCCTCTCTCCCGAGTCCAATTCCTCCACCCCATATGAAGAAGCCGCCGGCGGGAAACCCATCCCTATTTCCACTCCCATATGTTGCATCCCAATCAGCGGTGGCGACAGGAACCGGTGATCGAAACCCCCACCACCACCGACGCCGCCGCTCGCCACCGATCCGAAATGCCCCATCTGCCTCTGATAGTAGTACTGCTGCCCGATCTGGTGGTGATGATGATGGTGGTGGAGTGGGTTTACGGGGACAAGCGGCACGAAGGACGGGTCGGGTCCGGTGGCGCCGCGGGGGCTGAGGAAGTGGTGGGGGACAGGGCCGCTGGCGAAGAGCTGGTGGTCCGCGGCCGAGATGTGGCCTCCGGCGAGGGCGGCAGAGGCGGAGGAGGAGGAGGAGGAGGACTGCTGCATGCGTTTGAGGTAGAGGCGGTACTTCTGGAGGTGGCTGGCGACGTTCTCCCGGGTGAGGCCCTCGACGCCCATCAGCTGCATGATGGTCTTGGGGACGGCGTTCTTGATCCCCAGGTGGGCCACCGCGTCCACGAACCGCTTGTGGAGCTGCGGCGTCCACACCAGCCGCGGCCGCTTCAGCGTCCGCGCCGCCGCCCCCTCGTCTCCGGCACCGCCTCCGCCGCCGCCGGAGTCTGGGTCGGGGCGGGGGGCGGCCGCGGCGTGAACGGGGGAGGGGAGGTCGAAGGCGAGTGCGAGGTCGGCGGTGATCAGAGTTTGTGAAAGGGGCATCAGCTCTTCCGGCTTCGGCAGCTCATCCTCCCAGCTGGCGAACCAGTTGTTGTTGCTATTGATATTCGACTCCTCCTCCTCCTCCTCCTCCTCCTCCTCCGTTCCTTCTCTCATCCCTACCATTCTTGATATCTCTACCATTTATTCTTCTCTCTTGGTTGATGGAATTTGGGGAGAGAGAGAAAGAGGGATTCGCGGTGGATATCTTCCTCGTCTTCTCCGTCTGCTCTTCTTTCTTTTTGTTTGCTTGCTTTGGGTTTCTTCGTCTCTCCTGATTTATCGCGTGAGATTTATGGTTAATTTCCTTTGGCACGTGTGGAGATATTTGCTGTTGTGCGAGGGTGGTATAATAGTATGGCGTTTATTTTTTATTTTATTTTATTTTATTTTGCTTGAAGGGATGCACCATACAGGCTAAAAAGTCAAAAAATAACATGTTCAAAGCGCACCAAATAACTCTTACTCCTTCATAGCTATATAGAAGGCGATCCAATATGCTGCTTCATTGACTTTTTTATATACATGCTTCCCGTGCGAGACCATCTCGTCGCAGACTTGGCACTGTAATAATACTAGTGCAAGGGGCATCCGTTGCATGGAAATAATTAGCCTTATAATAGAGTTTCTTTTTTGTTCCTTCTTTAACTATTTTTCAGGTGAGGTTTAAGGTGCAATGGAACTACCCTCAGTGAAGTTTATCCACGAATCCTACTTTCCAGTCCGATCTTTAACAAATGTTTGGTGGAATTCAGAGAATTAGCTGTTAAGAATCTTTTCTAAATTACAGTGCAAGAGTATAACATAAAAATATTTAATCTTTCTGCCTCAATTATTGGCATGAATGATGCATTTCGATCATATGAGTGAGAATGCAAAGCACAAGCTCTGGGCATTCCATCATGCATGTTAAGTGTGGTTGAGTGATGAACATTGTCCCTGGATTTTGCCACAACGCTAGCTCTCTGTGGACTCATCTAGTTAAGTGTAGCATGAAGCCCACAGAAAAGCAAAACCCAATGATAATAAACTTAATTAGTAGATTGATGTGTTTAGTTGAAAGAGGGAAAAAAATAGCACGAGCAAAGATTTTTGTGCTTCCATTAGAAAGACGTTCCTTTCCCAATCTCCAATTCATCAGGGCCCAGCCACAGATGTTTTTTTTTTCTAGGACAAAAGGGTAGAGGAGGCTAAGGAGAATCTCACCGCGTAGTAACCTCCACTGGCCCTCTTCCCGCTAGAGAGTGTTCGATGCGGGTAGAACATTTTTTACTCATATCCTTCCCATCTGTAGCAGAGCAGCACCACCTAAATAACGACAGACTATATAGCGACTCCACCAGACGAACTAGACCGGGGGCATTCGGTCTCTGCATTTAATTAACGCCCGCACGTTTTGAATCTGGGCCACTCCGTTGAAATCAAAGTTTCGTTCCCATCATGCTACCAACTTGGTAGTCAGCCACAGATGTTTGGATGCTCATCTTATCACCCATAGTGTCCACGTGAAACATCGCATCAAATCTTGAAGCATCAATGCGAATGGTTGTGCCATTGATTGGACATCATCGAAAGGTTCAGCATTGAGTGGACCAAGTTGAGGCCTGTATTTGATTTTTTTTTTTTCCGATTAACTGGAAGAACAGAATGCGGTGGAGCTTGACTGATTAGCAGGTTTAAATAAATAAAATTATACTTTGTATGGATCCTTCGACAATCAATCCAATCAAAAATATTTTTCTTATTATCTTTATCTTAGACATTTATTTTAAAAATAGGCATAACTTAAATTATCTACTATAGTCCAACCCTATATTCTTACTTAGTCTAATACTGCATCCCTGTCGTAGCCTTGTTTTACACCTTTCTACTATAATCCTATGCTATCCCTCCATCCATTTCCATCTTCTTCAAATGATAGTATAACGGTGGCGAAAGTTCTTGAAGATCAAGATATCTAGACCACACTACTCTCTATTCTCTTTCGATCCATATCTTTCTGACTAACTTAATGTCGGTGGCATGCCCGATGCAAGCCTTGCTCAAGTAAGCTTGAGGATACACCCTATGCCTCGACCAATGGAGTTCCTTGGTAATTCTGAGTTTTCTAGCTCATTCGAAATAGGACCGAAAGGGTGGCAACAATAGCCGGCAACGCCATATCTCAAGGCCTTACATTGATTTGCCATGTAGCACCACCTTGTTCGAGAACTAAGATCTACCCATGTGCAACCTGAATTTTGCCTATTCTTTTGCTCATATTACTTGATGCAAAATTCAATGATGAAAACAAGTATTAAAGACATGATCATAAAGAAAGAATTCAATTAAAAAATATAATTTTAATAATCTTTTATCAATAATAAAAACTAACAATTTTAGAAAGGATGCAGTGCTCAAAGTTGCTTATCACCAAAGTTGACGGGATCGATGGTGCCTCCAAAGTATCTCATGGCTGTAGTCGGTTGCAATCGCCGGATGAAAACTAGAAAATAGACGGAACCTTCGAAATCCTAGTTGCTTGAAGACGACAAAGAGGAAAGAGAGACTAAACATATGAATGAGAGTCTTTCAGTCGTGCAGGGCGATTCGACGAATTTTATTCAAAACGAATATTTCGTATTTGAGTTACTATCATAAGTGATAGTCATCCTATATCTATTTTTTTTAATTTAGGTTTAGCTAATTACTTAATTGGTTTTCTGGTTTAGTTTAATTTAAACTTCTTCTTTTCACTTACTCTTGTTATATAAATATCCAAATCCGGATCCAAATCTAGAAAAATTATGTGTATCAGTATTCGTATTTGAAAGATTTTGAACTATCTATCCAAATCCGGATCTGGATCAAAGCAGACTGAAAAAATAGTATCTAAATTTGATCTGAATTGGATACAAAAATAGATACGGTTGGATATGATCCGACCCACTGTCAACCCTAAGCTTAAATGAATTAATTGCTATGTTCATCCTTTTGTGAGTTTACTTTGTTGAATTGTCTCCTTTAAAGAGATTTAAAGATTAAATAAAAGAGAATGTTGGTAGGACACAGGCCAAAGGTTTTCAATGTGTAAGAAGGATGACCCCAACGCACCAAAGAGACCTTTGAAATGCTCGGTCAAACTCCTTCCTATTTTATGGACCAAAAAAACTCCTTCGTTGCCACCAAGGTAGTAGCCTGGTGGTAAGGGGGCGATAATTCCGCCCAAGTTGCCCGGGTTCGAAACGCGCGGGCGTCGATTAAATTAGGGGACCGGATGCCCCACGCCCGGCTGGCTTGTTGGCGGTTATGCTTTCCTTCCTCTTGTACCAAGGTGGCGCTGGGGTGACGTACCCACACGTGAGGCGGTGAACCCAGTGGGGTGAGCCCACGGGTCGGGGAAGGCACGCGAAACCTGCGACCTGTATCGAACATTCCCTAGTGGAAGGGGGGCCCAGTAATGGGGCTGCTACGCGGGTGGGCTGGTCCCTCCCCCTCCCCTCCTATTTTTGACCAAAAAAAAAAAAAAAAAAAAAAAAAAACTCCTTCGTTTTTTGACATGACGCCATTATGACGCCCCCAGAGCAGCTTCAAACAACCGGGTCATATGCACATTTAAACAAGTCATTCATGCCACATTCGTAAATGCTTGCCTACATCTACGTCTAGGATAGTGCATTTGGTTTACGATGACCATATTTTACGATGTATTTGGTTCATCCTTGAAATCAGAATCAAAATCAGCATAAAATTTAAATATTAAAAAAAATTAAAATTAAATTTTAGAGGATTGAAATATTTTTATTCTTTTCTAAAATCAAATAAAATAGGCTCTTTCCAACCAAATGGTTAAAATAAAAGTTATTTATTTTTAATCTAAAACTCAGTTCTTCCCAACTAAATATACCCCTAGCCTATCCTATGCGTCATTTGCCCGTGATAAGTGGTTGGAGAAAGATAGAATTAGTCTATTGTTCAACCAAAAGTACATTATAAGGCTAAACTTAGAATTAATCCTATGTGTCGTTTGATCAAAGATTAGTGGTTGGAGAAACTTAGAATCGGTCCATAGTTCAAACAAAAGCATATTTTATGAACTTGGGATGCATTTGGTTCACGACCAAAATTAGGGTCGGACTAAATTGGAATGGCCATATTCTTTGATGCATTTTATTTGTGATTGAAATTGGAATCGAAATTGTAATGAGATTTAAATGTTAAGAGAGAGTTGTGATTGGATTTTGCAGGATTACAACACTTCTATTTCTCTTGGGATCAAAATTGAAGTGGGACTCCTCTCAACTAAATGGCTGGAACTGGAGTGACTCATTCCCATTCTAGAGTCTAACTTCTTCTAACCAAATATGCCTTTAGAATCAGCCTTGTCCGCTCACAAATAAGTGGTTGGAGAATGCAAACAAAAGTACCACTTTACAAGGAGAAACTTAGAATCAGTCCATTGTTCAAACTAGAGTACATTCCAAGGAGGTAGGCGCCGTATCAAATTGACCTGCAAGTTGCTTGTTTTTTTTTTGTTAGAAGACTTTCAAGCTGCTTGAAAATCTAAAACAAAGGTCATAAACCAGCAAACTGGAAAAATGCACCCATCTTGATTTAGGACTGCAATCGAGGTTCACTAAATAGTAGGAATCAACTATCACCCAATTGTAGGTTCACCCATTAGAGTGAATAAATAGGAGCTTCATATCAGCCAAATGTGTACTGTACAGTAATCAACTATCACATTGCAAGCCTAGTTTGTTTGGCATCATGCTAAGTCTCTGTCCCTCTGTTTCATTTTTTTTAATTAAAAAATGACATAGCAATCAAAAGTAGAGGTGCATTCACCAATCCCACATTCTATATTCTAATATAAATTTGAAGAAGTCTGCAACGCGTGCGCAGAAACTTCGAGCCTCCCGGTTCCCACGGCCTGTATACATTAATCCTACCATAATCACTTGAAGCCTCCCCAGGAATAGAAGTTGCCGCTGTTCCGTTTCCCACCCTATGGAACCCAATCGAGCGGACCAGATCTTACCCTGGTGCCACGTGGCTGCCATCCCGTACCCCGGCCGAGGCCACATCAATCCCATGATGAGCCTGTGCCGGCTCCTCGCCTCCCGTGGCCTCCTCGTCTCCGTCGTCCTCACCGAGGAGTGGCTCGGCTTGCTCGGCTCCGGCTCCGCCTCGCCACCGCCGCCCAACCTCCGGCTCGTCTCCATCCCCAACGTCATCCCCTCCGAACGGAGCCGCGGAGCCGATTTGAGAGGCTTCGTCCAGGCCGTCTACACCAGGATGGAGGAGCCCGTCGAGCGGCTCCTCGAGCGGCTCGAGCCGCCGGTTGACTCCATCGTAGTGGACGCTAACCTCGTGTGGGCGGCCGAGATCGGGAGGCGGAGGAGTATTCCGGTGACGTCGTTTTGGACGGAAGCGGCTTCCGTGCTTTTAGCCTTGTGTCGTTTTGGCGAGCTCGACGATGGGGCCCAAACGCCTGTCGACTTATCAGGTACGTCCATCATATAATATACGGCCGGATGCGTCCGGCTGGAGTTAGGCGGGCAGGGAACAATTAATGCTCATGTTTTATTATTCTTTGATCTTCATTCATTAATGGAATGATTATGGAGCCTAATAACGCTTTAAATGGGTTGGGTTGACCTTACATCCAATCCGACCTGATTTAAAGAATCCGTGGGGCCAAGTTGGGTTTTAAAATTGGACTGCTTTTATTTGCTAGGTCAAGTCTAGGTTTACAAAATTCTCACCCAGTTCAACCCGACCCGTTTGATTTTGGACGAGAGAAATAGAAGAGATTGTCTTTTATGATTGTCAAATGGCATGAATGCTGTATTAAGGATTAAGTTTGTAATGTCTGGGTCCTGTTGCTGGAAATTGGACCCGGGGGCCGCCGTGAAGCCGGGAAAGGAGGAGCTCCGCTGCTGCAGGGGGCGGACGGCGGTGCGCCGGCTGGCTGCGTCCTCCGCTGCGGGGGGGTGTGCAAGTCCTGCAAGGAAAACCGGTGGCCGGGCTCCCCGGCGCCGGCCCTCCGATGCCTAAGTTAGAGGGGGCCAAGGAAAACCGGTGGCCGGGCTCCCCGGCGCCGGCCCTCCGATGCCTAAGTTAGTGGGGGCAAGTATGTGGAGAGAGCAGGGAAGAGAGTATATGGAGAAGACACAGTATTTTATCAGATCAAGAAGACGAAGGGAATGATGTCCTCAATTGTGTCTGTGCTTCCCGGCGGGTTCAGTCCCGGGGATCTGTTTCCGTTTTTTGTTGTCCTCTTGTTTTTGGTCCCCCCTCCCTTTTTCCCCCAGGTTTCCTTTTATAGGAGGATTTTTGTTACCTGGGAGGTGACAGGAGGTTTGTCCCTGTTTGTAATAATTGGGCACGATTTGGCCCATTTATGGCGTAGTGGAAAACGGGGCCGAATCAGACCGGAACCAGGGAGTTGTCACGGTCGATCGGACCTGTTGGAGTGGTTGAACCGCCGGCCGTAGCGGGCCTGGGGTCTGTGGATGGTAAGTGCATTTATTACCAAATGAACCGGCGGTCAGGGAGAGCCATACGTTCTGATGGTTCAGTGATCCGGAGATCGTCTTGGGCCGTGTTCATTAAATGACTGAGTGCATCGGAGACTTGAGAGAGTCTCGTGCATTAATGGCAGGTCGTGCCGAATACCTGCGAAGATCTTATGCCTTGATGGCTTGGAGATAGTGGCAGGTTATAGTGGAGTTGTCAGGTCCCTTAGAGGGTTAGGTGGAAATTGGATATTTGGCTAAGGCATGGGCTCGGCCTGCTGTGCTCGGCCTTCTGGTCTCGGCCTTCTGGTCTCGGCTCTCTGGTCTCGGCTCTCTGGTCTATGAGCTCGAGAGCGGAAGAGCTCCATCACTTAGGATGAGCTCGAGCTTGCTGATGGATTTGGGTGCTATAATTACATTTGTGGGGTGGTCCATTTTTCCACCAACACTACCCCCCGACTTCCGAGTCCGAGCTGCTTTTTGGCTCGGGCGAAGGAAGTAGTTCAGTCATCGATCGTCCTGGTGCTGTGAGCGTTCTTACACCAAGGCGACTGAAGACGCTTTTTCTGCTCGGAGTCCGTTCTTTGGGGACGTCGGCAGAGAAGAATCCAAGTAAAGATAAATGAGAATGTAAAGACATTAAATGAATGGGTACCTTGTACCGTGTGCGTCCTTGCGCCGAGGCGACCGAAGACGCTTCTCTGCTCGGACTCCGTTCTTTGGGGACGTCGGCAGAGAAAAGTCCAAGAATAAAATAATGTAAAGACATTAAATGAATGGGTACCTTGTACCGTGTGCGTCCTTGCGCCGAGGCGACTGAAGACGCTTCTCTGCTCGGACTCCGTTCTTTGGGGACGTCGGCAGAGAAAAGTCCAAGAATAGGATAGACAATGTAGAGACATTAATGTAGAAACATTAAGTAAATGGGTACCTCTCATGCAGTTGGAGTTAAGTGCTTCAGGTCGACTCAGCAGGGTGCCCCCACTCAGATCGGGGCGTGTTGTCGTAGAAGACGTCGAATGTCGTCGAAATGGCGTTGAATGTCGTTGAATGTCGTCGAAGTGGCGTTAAATGTCGTCGAATATCGTCGAATGGCGTCGAATGGCGTCGAATGTCGTCGAAGTGTCGTCGAATGGCGTTGGATGTCGTCGAATGGCGTCGAATGGCATCGAATGTCGTCGAAGTGTCGTCGAATGGCGTCGAATGGCGTTGGATGTCGTCGAATGGCGTCGAATGGCGTCGAAGTGTCGTCGAACTTGATGAACTGACTCAACCGGAGGTGGTGAGTTCCGGACGGAATACTCAGGACTGGGTGGAGGACGTCGAGAGGCATTGGAAGCCCCTTTGCTTCTTAGCTTCATAGCAGCGAACTCGGTCCCTTCCTCTAGCGCCAACTGTTGCTGGAAATTGGACCCGGGGGCCGCCGTGAAGCCGGAGAAGGAGGAGCTCCGCTGCTGCAGGGGGTGGACGGCGGTGCGCCGGCTGGCTGCGTCCTCCGCTGCGGGGGGGTGTGCAAGTCCTGCAAGGAAAACCGGTGGCCGGGCTCCCCGGCACCGGCCCTCCGATGCCTAAGTCAGAGGGGGCCAAGGAAAACCGGTGGCCGGGCTCCCCGGCGCCGGCCCTCCGATACCTAAGTCAGTGGGGGCAAGTATGTGGAGAGAGCAGGGAAGAGAGTATATGGAGAAGACACAGTATTTTATCAGATCAAGAAGACGAAGGGAATGATGTCCTCAATTGTGTCTGTGCTTCCCGGCGGGTTCAGTCCCGGGGATCTGTTTTCGTTTTTTGTTGTCCTCTTGTTTTTGGTCCCCCCTCCCTTTTCCCCCCAGGTTTCCTTTTATAGGAGGATTTTTGTTACCTGGGAGGTGACAGGAGGTTTGTCCCTGTTTGTAATAATTGGGCACGATTTGGCCCATTTATGGCGTAGTGGAAAACGGGGCCGAATCAGACCGGAACCAGGGAGTTGTCACGGTCGATCGGACCTGTTGGAGTGGTTGAACCGCCGGCCGTAGCGGGCCTGGGGTCTGTGGATGGTAAGTGCATTTATTACCAAATGAACCGGCGGTCAGGGAGAGCCATACGTTCTGATGGTTCAGTGATCCGGAGATCGTCTTGGGCCGTGTTCATTAAATGACTGAGTGCATCGGAGACTTGAGAGAGTCTCGTGCATTAATGGCAGGTCGTGCCGAATACCTGCGAAGATCTTATGCCTTGATGGCTTGGAGATAGTGGCAGGTTATAGTGGAGTTGTCAGGTCCCTTAGAGGGTTAGGTGGAAATTGGATATTTGGCTAAGGCATGGGCTCGGCCTGCTGGTCTCGGCCTTCTGGTCTCGGCCTTCTGGTCTCGCCTCTCTGGTCTCGGCTCTCTGGTCTCGGCCTTCTGGTCTCGGCCTTCTGGTCTCGGCTCTCTGGTCTCAGCTCTCTGGTCTATGAGCTCGAGAGCGGAAGAGCTCCATCACTTAGGATGAGCTCGAGCTTGCTGATGGATTTGGGTGCTATAATTACATTTGTGGGGTGGTCCATTTTTCCACCAACAGGTCCAATACAGACCGGGCCCAATACTGTAGGGCCTAGTTGAAGGGTATTGAGCCAGGGTAAGGGGTTAACAGGCCTTGCAGGCCCAAGAAGAGCAGTCTGCCATCTTCCCCGAGGGCTGAAAGGACAGGACCACCAGATGGCTAACGGAGAGACCCCCACAGGCATGCACAACCAGAGCCCGCCACCTCCTCCTCCCTCGGCAGCTGAGCCCTGAGCTGGCCTGAAGGGGAGGGGCAGCTGGTGGCTCCTGGGGCACTGAGAAAGGAGAGGATGCCACCTCTCCTTCAGGGTCAAATCCTAAGCCAAGTTTGTAAACCCCTAAAGCCCGCTGGTTTTTGACTATACCCTCCTAAACCTCTAACCTCCTGAAATTTCTATACTAGAGAGCTAGGCCCTGGAGCTGGAGGGAGAAGGTACCCCGCAGCCCTAGGAGAGGAAGGAGGGAGCACACCAAAGTGTTACTACACAAGTTCGACCGGCCACAACAAGGTAAGGGCCCTGTAAGTAGGTTTTTTAGGCAAGGAAAGGGTGGAGACACCCCTCTGTGGGGTATTCTCCGCTCTGTTTCATTGATGAAACAGAGGGGAGGAGACCGGCACAGAGGGGAGGAAACCGGCACGAGAGAGACAGGAGGAGGGCCACTGCGGCCGGACCCACAGGCCGCGGGCTGGCTTGAGAACGGCGCAAGCCGAGCCCAACGCCACCCAGGCCGAGCCCAGCCGGACTCGGCCTGCGGGTGACAGGCCCCGGCCGTGGCTGCCCGAGGGCTGAGGGGCAGCCAAGGGCCGCCGGGTCTGCCGTGCCGGCGACCGACGCGGCCTCAAGGCTGCCAGCCTCAGCCGAGCCCCACCTCTCTGCCGGCCGAGAGGTGGTGGCGCGACTTTCACAAGAAAAAGGGGGAAAAAGGGAGAAGAAGAAAACAAAAGAGGAAGAAGAACAAAAAAAAAGAGAAGAGAACAAGTACTTACCTCGGACCACGGCCTTACCTCGCCATGGTCGGAGCCGGTGAGGTCCTCCCGGAGGAGATCGGCCTCGATCCCACCTCCTGGCTCTTCTCCTCTCCTCCGGCATCACTTCGGAGAAGGAGGAAAGAGTCGGCCTCCCACCGCCGCCGCCCCGAAAGGGGAGCACCACTCCGGCCGGTGGATCGGGAGCCTCGTCTCCCCGATCGCCTGCGAGAGGAGGGGGAGAACCAGAAGGCGGCAAGGGAAGAAGAAGGGCAACGGAAGAGGAGGAGGCCGAGGAGGGTTTTGGCCGGAGCAGGTGGGTTTCGGTGGAGACGAAGGGAGAACGAGGAAGACGAGGGAACCGAAGGAGAGAGAAAGCCACGGGTGGAAAGGGGCCGAAGCCTCCGGAAGCTCCCGGAAGAAGAAAAAAAAAGAGGGGCCTTAACGGGTTGCCTAGCGGGTCGGATCCGAGTCCGGATCCGAAACCCGTTAGGCCCAAATGATTCAAATCGGTTTGGGTGAGCCCAATGTAGGGTTGATCCAAGCCCAATCGAATTAAACGGGTCAATTAAGCCTAATTGATATTGGGTCTGAACCCGACCAAGCCTGAATGAACCCAAATTAAGCAAATTGGGCTAAATTTGAACCCAATTAAACTCAATTCAGCTGGGTCCGAACCATGTTCATAACAGGTTGACCCCAGCAGGCCCAATTAGCTCTAAATCAGGCCCAATTAAATTGGCAGAAGGCCAAATTGGCTAGGAAAAAATGGACTTAACCACAAATCAGGCTCAACCTTTCCCATAGAGGCCCGATTAGGCCTGGTAGACTCAAATTTACTTCAATTGGGCTAAAACTTATGATAAATAGAGGATAATATGAGTCTTATAATATGGTTCTAGGAATTAAAGACTCATCGTCCGGACTCAAAGAATTGATAACAACTTATTGTAAGTAACCTGTTCTAATTCTGTTATAGATCATGTCATGTTATTAATGTTTTCTCAGCATTTTTTTTAAGTATATATGTTTCATGCATGATATGTTACGATGCATAAGTAACTTGCCTGATCTCAGAAGCTATGGCCATGTATGCAACATGATTATGCTGATATTTTAATCATGCATGTATGTTTGTATAGTCTTAGCTAGCCAAGAGGCACTATAATGGGCTCAAAGATGCTACTGATCGAATGCAACTGAGCTGGCCTTGCTAGTGGCCGAGAATGACTTAGCTGGCCCCGCCAGTGGCCGAGAATGACTAGCTGGCCCCGCCAGTGGCCGAATGGACTTCGCAGTAGCATCCGAGAGAATGGACCACGGCATGCCGGGGGCACGGTTAGATATGCATATTTTGGTGAAAATTTTGTGACTTGCAATACTGCCCTGTTTAATTCGCATATATATTATGCCATGATAAATTGTTGGATTAACATGCATATCAGCTTCTCAAACCCTGATAAACATGTTTAGCCTACTAGTCGATCCGATAGGATTATGCAGGATTACTTACTGAGCCGTGTAGCTAATGTCTGTTTATTTTTCGTTTTCTTTCAGATCCTCACCAGTGATCGCCATCAGATATATTTTTATTTTGTTACAGAGCTTCGTTATTTTTGGAGAAGCATATACACTTTTGTACATTTGAACATCATAGAAGTTCTGTATTTTTGGTATCAATCTTCAAGGTTGTAATACAAATATTTTAATATATGAAAGTTTGAAATCTATTGGTTACCTGTTACCCCTGTACGAGATTGCGTGCTATTGTGGGCGGTAGTCGGCAATAGTACGGCCGTGTCACGGATCCGGGTCCGGGGCGTGACAAAGTTAGTTATATTAAATGGGAAGACTATTTTCCTAAGAAGAAAATTCAGATTAATGAAGGCAAAATAGATTACAATTTTGTTATGTGAAAAAAGATGGATTCATGATGAGTTCTTTGCAGCGGTTGAACTTTGTTATACGTCATTATCAAAACTATATTCCTCATTTTAGCCCATGCATGCTTTTTTAGTAGTATGTTTAGAAAAAATAGTAATAGATGCACTCTAATAAATTTATGAGATATTATTGTTGAGTAAAAAGAATTAGTATAGATGCAATTCTTTTCCACTCAAAGAAAAGTATTATATACATGAACAGAAAATTTTTTTGGTAGCTAATAAGATTGAGGCTATCTTTATTAGATTAGTTTGTAATGACATTGATCTTGATGCTTAGGCACTTTCACTTTTATGGTCCTGCATAACATGCTTTATGTAGTTTTTACTCATTGCAAAAGAAACCAAGTACAAGAAATGACAAGTATATATAAAGTTTTGAGCTGATTCGGACCCAAATTTTTTGGATTAAGGCTAGGTAATACATAGCTCGACTCGACTCTAATGACCTATTAGGTCAAAGCCTGATCTTCTATTGGGTTAGGTCGGGGCCACTCATAACGCGACCCGACCTGACCCATTTGTATCTTTAGAGCGTGATGTGCAAAAATAGAAAAAGAAGGGTCCGTGAGTACTGGCTACCGAATGAGATAATAAAAAAAATTAAAATGTCTTTGCCGCCTTAACCAACGAGAGTTTTTTTTTTAAAAAAATAGAGAAAACAACTCAGAAAAGTCACTTTCACCAACCACTTTGCCCGATTAAATGGCATATTTTTTATATGAATTCAAATTGAGCGAATACTAATGATGCATTGGATTCTCAAAATTATTAATAATGCAACTTTTAAAGAAAAAAATATCATGTTCTAGATATGTAACATATTTTTAATATGATAACGTAAAATGGACAACCTTAGGTTCATTTGATTCGCAAGGAGAGGGGGAGAAAAAGTATGGTTAACGAAAAGATGGAGGAAAATCTTATATTTGGTTAAAGTTTTTAAAAGAGAGATTAAAACGTAGCTTTCTCATAGAAATAATTTTTTTATATTTTATAGGAAAAGAAAACCTATTTGAGATATAGGAATATCCGATTCTCACCGGTTAAGAATTGGGGTATTTGTTTTTCAAATACGCCATTAAGCTTTTAGATAGAGTAGATAGAATGGAGTGAGGTCTTTTTCTTTATTAAGAGCATAACAAGTATTTTATATAACTTTTCTAGAAAAATATATGCTCAACCAAACATAAGCGATTCTATAATGTGCCATTTTTCTATGGTCAACCAAATATGAAAAAACTACTTTTCCAAGCATCATATATCCAGTTATCAGCTTTTTAGAAAAAAAAACATTCTAGTAAAAAAAAAAAATCTTCTCGCAAACCAAATAAGTTTTTCAAATTTAAAAATTTTAAATTCATTAGAAAATTTAAGTCTAAGCCCTTTTCTTTCGGTGGAAATCTAAAACCCTAAAACACAGTCTTAATTCTCAAAGTTGGAAAACATCATTTTTTTTTTTTAACATATGTAACAGTGAGTTTTTCTAAAAGATATAAAAATGCTTCCTCAATGCAATGGCTAAAACTGATCATAGGTCGGATTTGGGCACAAAAAAGATCAAATTTTACATAGATTTGGCCTGAAACCCAATTAAAAATTTTAAACCCGAGGCTTGATCCATGGTTGCCCCGCAATTGCTTAGGATCAAGGGGCAACAATTATATATTCTCCTCACTCAACAAAAGAAGGGGCAATGAACGAGCAAAGTAATCGAGGTTAATGTGGCAAAAAGATCAATCAAAGATAGCAATGCTACATGTACGCTGACCATTTAACTCATCTTTTGGTTTCTTCCATGTTGACAGGCAGAGAAGAGGAAGCTCTGAGCTACATGCCTATTTCAAAGCCCATCATGTCTATTAAGTCTGCCCAAGACAGCTTAAAGGCATTCATACAATCATTCTCTTGGTTCAACGTAGCTCGAGGTCTCCTCCTCCCCACTTTTTATGATCTTGAAAGCTATGCAATAGATACTCTCAAGTCCAAGCTCCCTCTCCCCATCTATCCAATAGGCCCCTCCATTCCCTACATGACGCTCGACAATCCACACTGCGACACCAACTCCACGAGCGACTACGTCGTCAAGTGGTTGGATTCTCAACCAAGAAGCTCGGTTCTCTACATTTCTTTAGGCAGCTTCTGGCCCATCTCTGGCACTCAGATGGAAGAGATGGCATCAGGGCTGCAAGCAAGTGGCGTTCGCTTCCTATGGATCGTGCGAGAAGAGTGTAAGCTTCTTCAAGACCTGAGTGCAGAGATGGCCTTGGTGGTGCCATGGTGTGACCAACTAAGGGTGCTGTGCCACCCTTCCGTCGGTGGTTTCTTGACGCATTGTGGCTGGAGTTCGACGATGGAGGGTGTGTTTGCCGGCGTGCCAATGCTTACCTTCCCTTTGATATGGGATCAATTCCCAAACAGTAAGCTAATTGTGGATGTTTGGAAGGTTGGTGTCAGGGTAAAGGAGTCAGAAGAGCAGGTTGTAGGGAGGGAAGAGATTGCGAAGGTGGTGCATTACATGATGAACTTGGATGCGTTGGAGAGCAAGGAACCAAGGAGAAGGGCCAAGGAGCTCAAGGAGAAGTGTCGCAGGGCATTGGGAGATGCTGGCTCATCAGCCATCAACCTTGATGCCTTTGTACAAGAAATTTTAGACAAAAACTGTGGCAATGCTCAAACAGCATGACACTATATTGACTTGTATGACTGAAGTACTCATGTTTGGAGGCTTACCATACCTAGATGCTTTGCTAAGATGAGAGAAAACCAACCTTTGTTGTCTGAGCAATGCTTCTCTATCCGAAATGTTCTTCTGCTGCTTCTTTTGAAAAATAAATGGTTCTTTCATTTCATCAACCTAGCTTGTGGTTATGTATTCACACTGCATTAGACCTATCTGTAGCACAATGCTTGTTAGTTGTTTGTTTGCCACATGAAGTGGATTAACTCAAGGATTTGCATACGAAACAAACTTGCCAAGAGTGCTTGCGAAGCGCACTCGAAGCGTGATGATGCCCTATGTCTGCTTGTAACGTTGCTCGGACGAAAACCTATAAATTTTCCCTAAATCTTAAGCTAGATGCTTGTGATCCATTACCGATTTTTTATTTTTTAGGATTACTTTGCTAGTTCGCTGTTATTGAAATTCAGGTTTGATTTTGAAATTTAATTAAGCTGTAGATCATGCTTAAGCCTCCTCTCAAACATATGTTTACTCCAGAAGAGCCATGGACCGTAACCTACCGTAGATCACATTTTGTTATGGGGAAGATGTGAATTTATGCTTGGCATCAGAATGGTTATATGATAATTAAAGATGTTTGGTTTAGATTAATGCCTCGAACTTGCTGTGGTTCTAAGATGGTCACAAGTTATTTTATCAATATTCAATGAGCCTTTGGTGAATGTTGGAAGCCAATGAAGGTAATTGTTTGCTCATTGAATTCTGTTAAGTATTATTTGTTCAGGAAGTTAATGACTTGCCACTTGAAAAAGACTAATACGAGAAGTGATCTATATTTTCTATGGCTTGTTTTGGAAGTCCATATGTAGCATTTAAGGCTAGTCGTTCCATTTTATTTCCTTTACTCTGTATTCAGGACCATCAATTAAATTATGAGTCCCTTTTAAACTTAATTCCCAGTTGGGTTTTGTTTCCATTACTATTCATTGCACCCAATTCACTTTAGCATCTACAAGGGATAAGTTTGAGACTTTATGAACGTTAAGACGTGGCTTGTTATTTCTTCATGTAGCGGTGGAGTGTGCTTGTTGATCATATATGCATGCTAAGTGATCATGGGATTATATGTTCAATTGATTTCATGTAAACTAGTCACATGTTGCTTGCAAATTGATGGGGACATCAGAGCCCTTCATCCAGATGATCCTGAGCCCCCGGATTGAGTCAGACCCGTTTATTTGCATATTTATTTTATTATTTTATTTCTGGGCTTATTTGCATTTTAGGGTTTATTGTGGTTTATTTTATTTATAGGCTTATTTGCATTTTAGGGCTTAGTTGTGGTTTATTTGTGTTATTTGTGGGTTTATTAGGATTTATTTCTGTGTAAGGGGGTTTATGCAAATTGTGTATCTGGGCCCTATATATAGGGAACTATTTTCATGATTAGGGTTTAATGCAGAATTAAAAGACTTCTTTTCCCCACGTTTTCTCTTCTTCTCTTCTCCTCCCTTCTCCTTCTTCTCTTCTTCTTCCTCCTTCCCTTCCCCTCTTCTCCTGCCTCCATTTAAGTTGGTGCGGCATCAACTTGGTATCAGAGCAAGGCTGGTTTTGCCCCTGTGCCAAAGCCCCAGATCCTACACAGCGCCTTTCTTCTTTGCTGCCATTTGAATAGTCACCCCCACGCCCGCTGCACAGCTTCACCCCACCGCCTCCGCCTCCGCCTTTCTCCTTTGACTTCCCACTGCCCACTACCACCCGCTTCCATCATCAAGCCTTCCAAAAAAAAAAAAAAAAAAACAAACCTTTGCAGGTTCCCTGTTCCCGTGACCACCCGTCACCGCGATCGCGGCCACCGCTTCCATCCCTCACCGACGACAACACCAGCGCCGCCGCTTCGACTCGCTGCCGGAGGTCGCCGTGACCCCACGGAAGCCCGCCGTCCTGATATCAACCGCGCGGCAACCGTCCTGACGGAGGAAGCTCTCGGCCGCGACCCCTGTGGCCACCGTCCGTGGCCAGATCCAGAAGTGGGACACCGCTCTCCTTCTCCGTCGCCGCCCTAACGCCTCCCTCCGCCGCTGCAACCCGGGTCGCCCGCGTCTGCCGCCAACCGCCTGCATCGGGTCCATAGAGGGGACCACCGCCGACCTTCGCCGCAGGCCACGAAGCCGTGGCCGTGATCTCGCTGCCACCGCAGGTCGTGGAGCCGCCGTCGTGATCCCTGTCCCGGCCCGCAGCCGCCGCCGCGAAGATCGACGCCCTCCCGAATCCGTCGGGAGGTTGAAGAAAGAATCAGGGTAACGGCGAGTTCTCAACCCGTTAACCCACAACCCGTAACCCGGGTCCAAAAAAAAAAAAAAAAGTTTCACGTGACCCACACGTGACGGGTCCGTAAAGGGTATCGGATCGGGTCAAACCCGTTAACCCGAATCCTAACGGGTCTGAGTTAAAAAAAGTAAAAAAAAAAAAGAAAAAAAAAAGAAAAAAAAAAGAAAAAAAAAAGGAAAAAAAAAAGGTACCTGTTCATCTTCCTCACCGTGAGCACTCTCGCCACCGCCTTCGTCCGCCGTCGCCGCCCGCCTCGCCGCCTTGCCACCGCCTTCGTCACCGCGGCCGTCCACAGCGCCGCCCGTCCTTGCCGCGACCGCCGTCGCCGTTCCACCGCAGCGCCGCCTTCGTCTTGCCGCCCTCGCAACCGCCGGTCCGAGCATTTTTTCCACCACGCCGCTCCGCCTGGCCGCCTTCGCCACCCCCACCGCTTCTTCTCCGATCGCACGCCGCCCACTGCTGCCTCCGCCTCGCCGCAACCTTCCGAACTCCCATCGTCGTCCCCTCCACCAAAGCCCCTCGCCGCCTCCGGCTTGCCCTCCGTTTGCCGCTGCACCAGACCGCCGCCACCTGCCTGCCGCCTCCTCTGCTCCGCCGCCGGCCGTCCCCATCTCGAACCCCTGTCACCTTCCGCCGCCCCTCTTCCCCTCAAACCCCTTCCTATCTGGCCGATCCCACGCGCCTCCCACCCTCCTTCTAAAGTCAACACGGGCCGACCCCAGGCCCACGCAGCAGGAGCCTACCCCGACCCTCTCTCACGAGCCCAAGTCAGCAGGCCGAGCCACTGCAGAGCCCCTTTCAACGGGCCTTTTCTTCTCCAGGGGGGCCACACCACCCCCTCCCTCCTCCCTTTTCAAGCCCATCAGCTGCACTTCGCTTCTGATAGTCGCCCCAGACCTCGAACGCACCATTCTGGTTGACTGCATCCGCCACAGGTGATAGGTTTCCATTTTTCTTGGATTTGTTCATTTAATTATGTTCTAGTTCTCTTGCATGATAGCCATATACTTGAAAATTTATATTGTTGTCAAAATTCAGAACATAGAACCCCTACTTTCAAACCCATCCTATTTGCCCTGTTAAAATCTAAATATTAAATTAGCACACCCTAACAACTGGATGCTTCTCAACATTCTTCGATCATATTGATTTAGGATCAGAACAACTGTACTACTTGATTGCAATCTAACTTCTTAAATTGAATAATCTTAATCCTTAATTCTGAATAACCGAAGTAAAAATCAGCAACATTTAAATTTTAAGTTATTATTGTGAAGACTTGCTGATTTCTGAAGTCATAACAGATTGCATTAGTAGGTTGTCCAGCATCAACTTTGGTCCTACATTATAGTTATTAAGGTTTCATTAGTGACACTGCATTTCACATCATCACCCAGTGTCATCATTGCATGCCAACCTGTAGTGATATGGAGTACTATCTCAGTCAACCTAAAACCCCTGTAGCTACCATGAATTCCGACATTTTGAGGTCTATCAAGGAACAGATCGTTGCCATACGGGCTGGATACAAGGAATTCAGACAAGAGATCCGTGAGCTCGTGCAAAATTCTAGGACCCCTAAATCGCCAACCCCTGTTACAGCCCAACCTAAAATCAGTTTGGTCGCACCACCTGTAGTCCTTCCCCACTCTCCTAGGCACCAAACCCAATACTCTAGGTGTCAACAATTCGGCCACATAGCGCCCCAATGTTCCACTAAAACCTACTCGATTACTGAACCAGAAGTTAGGAACCAAGAGGCCGAATATGTCGAAGAAGTCTATGAACCAAATATAGAAGACTATGAAGAAGACTTTGAAAACGAACTTACAGAATTAGACTTTGTCCAAAATGATTCCCAAAGGGAGACTAGTGATCTAAGTACAACCAAGCCACTTCACATCACAACTGTGGAAGAGGTAGTGACAGATATTGAGAGCCAATCATCTGAATTGGCACTTGTAGCTAAAGTTACCCATGCAGAGTCCAACCTTGAACATTCCCCGGTAGTAGTTTCCCTTCTAGAGGAGTTTCATGATGCACTCCCTGATGATCTTCCGGATGCACTTTCTCCAATGCATGATATCCAACGCGCAATCGATCTAGTTCCCGGAGCATCTCTGCCCAACCTTCTACATCATAGGCTCAGACCGAATGCATATGCTAGGACCTGAAATTTAATTTTACCGACAGTTGAGTTTGCATATAATAGTTCGGTTCATAAGTCCATAGGTATAAATCCATTCGAAGTGGTGCATGATTATAAACCTAGGCAACCCATAGACCTGTTTTTCATGTCTCATCAGTATAGAGTCTATGAGTCTGCACAATTAATTGCTTCACATCCACATTCATTGCATCAAGAAATCAGCCATTGTAGTCATTTTAATAATTTAAAATATAAATTTCTTGCTGATTTACATAGACGTTATAAAGAGTTAAGTGAAAAAGATTACGTCATGATAAGAATTAGGCTTGAACGATTTTCTTCAGATACGTTTAAGAAATTGCAAACTTGTAGTGCAGAACCGTTCAAAATCTTAAAGAAAATCAGTTCGAATGCATATATTGTGGATCTTCCTGATGACTATGGGATTAGTGCGACATTTAATATTGAAGATTTGGTCCCATACAAAAAGATAATATTCATGCCTTCTGACCCCTTTATTGATATACCTGCCCATGTTGGACACCCTGACCAATTACCTGCTGTTGAGCCACCACTTTCCAAAGTTCATGCACGCAGAGAACAAATAGAACATATATTGGATGAGCAGGTTATTTCAACCAGGAACGGTGGTTACCAACGTTACCTTGTTCGGTGGAAAGGTCGACCAAAGTCTGATGTGACGTGGATTTCCAGAGCACAGTTGCAGCGCCTTGACCCCGATCTTCTGGAGCAGTATGACAGCCGGCCAGACCTGTACTCGACGGGGTCGAGTTTTTCTCACCCGGGAGGAGTTGATGGGGACATCAGAGCCCTTCATCCAGATGATCCTGAGCCCCCGGATTGAGTCAGACCCGTTTATTTGCATATTTATTTTATTATTTTATTTCTGGGCTTATTTGCATTTTAGGGTTTATTGTGGTTTATTTTATTTATAGGCTTATTTGCATTTTAGGGCTTAGTTGTGGTTTATTTGTGTTATTTGTGGGTTTATTAGGATTTATTTCTGTGTAAGGGGGTTTATGCAAATTGTGTATCTGGGCCCTATATATAGGGAACTATTTTCATGATTAGGGTTTAATGCAGAATTAAAAGACTTCTTTTCCCCACGTTTCCTCTTCTTCTCTTCTCCTCCCTTCTCCTTCTTCTCTTCTTCTTCCTCCTTCCCTTCCCCTCTTCTCCTGCCTCCATTTAAGTTGGTGCGGCATCACAAATGTAACTCGCTGAATTCTTAGTATAGACAGAGGAATGGTTGTTTTGCTGCCTACAGCAAGCAACCAATCTCATGTTAAAAGCTGTGAATATTTGTATTATAGCCCTTTCCACCTTGGTGGTGTCTGTTAACTATTCATCGAAAGAATTTCTGTTTAGCCATGTAGTTTGTATCATCTTAATTTTTTTTAGCTTTGCTTAAGACTCTTTGTTGAATTAGTGTCTTGAGTTTATAGGCTCTAGAGAGTTAAAAAGCGATCTTTTTTCTGAAGCGAAACGAGCTGAGCATAAGCTAGGAGTCTCTAGATCATATGATTTTTGATATATATAAGGAGTATAGAGATAGTAGATCACATCCAATAGCTTAGATCATCGATCTGGAACTTCTATCGTCTAATCTAAATCCGACCGGATTTGAGTGGATCCTATAATCTCAATGAAGCAGCAAACAAAATCAATATGGCCGAAGAACATTTGTTGGAGAAGATCCTCATGTCCCACTCTTTCTAGAGTTGCCAACACCCAAGCTCTCCACTTGGATTGAGAAACTCTAATCTATCCTATGTTTAAGTTGTTTTCCTTTTGGTTTGGGGACAAAAGCAATCCCAGAGCTGAAATAAGTTCCTTCATCTTGACAGGCAAATTAAGGAGATAAAGGGCTGACCTACATTAGTTTCCCAGCTCGTCTCCTCCACATTTTTGGGACTTGTTAACTAACACCTCCAGCCAAAAAACTACAAGGGAATACATGCAAGTCTGCTTGTGGTTCCCCAAACAGCTCAAAGCCGCCTCCTCACCGCCTTTTATGAGCTTGAAAGTCATGCCATAGACACCCTCAGGTCCAAGTTTCCCCTCACTATCTACCCAAGAGGCTGTACCATTCCCTCCATGACACTTGACCCTCACGTCAATGCCAACTCCACAAGCAGGTGGTTGCACCCTCAGCCTAGAAGCTGAAACGCTCTACATCTCTTCAGGCAGCTTCATGCCAATCTCTGCAGGCATGCATGCAGGTGGAAGAGATTGCAGCAGGGCTTCATGCAAGCAGCATCCAGTTCCTATGGGCTGTGCATGGAGATTCAGAGAACATTCAGGAACTGACCGGAGACAAGGGCTTAGTGGTGTGGTGACTAAGGATGCTGTGCCACTCTTCCGTCGAGGTTTTCCTCACACATTGTGGTTGGAATTCAACTATGATGCCATGGTGGGAGGTTGGTCTCATCAGGTTGCTAGCTATGAAGTCACCAGGAAAGGTTGTCAAGAAAGAAGGGCATGATGGACTTGAATCTGGAAGACGGAAGAGAATCAAGGAGGGCCAAGGAACTAAAGGAGATGGATTAGAAGCCACAGACCTCGATGCTTTTATTCAAGATCTGATTAACATGAGAAATGAAAAAGCTTGATCATAAGATTGTATTTAGTTGTGACACTTGGAGACTTGACTATTTCATTTGGAGTCTCAATGCACCTAGAGGTTTGCTATAGTGAAAAAAAATTGGCCCATGTTTTTGAGCTGTTACTCTCGAATTATTCTTTATGTTGCGTTGCAGTTGTGTAGATCCATCTCAAGTATATGAAGCACAACAAAGGATAATATTGCGCAATCTGATAAATATCGATGATCCATTTATTGGGATAATAGCCAGCTCTTTATCCAGAAGTTGGTGAAGCCCTAGTGAATATGTTTATATTGCTACTAGTTTCCAGTAGTTAGCAAGTTCAATGGAGGACTTGTAATTTAGGTAAAATAAAAATGTAGGCATTTACTTCTGACCTAATTTTTTCTGAAGATTTTTTTTTTTTTTTTTTGAGGAGGAAAAAAAAGGTCCTACCGGGAGTCGAACCCAGGTCGCTGGATTCAAAGTCCAGAGTGCTAACCACTACACCATAGAACCAATTGTATAAAGATGGACAAGCAAATTATATCTGAATGTTTAACTAAATTTAGGGATTCTTCTCTTTGGCTACCAGGAAATGCGAGCTTCATAATGCTGACACGTGTCAAATGATTGAAACTAAAAGCCTGAGTAGTTGGGTGTACAACATAATTGCTAACTTATGATATCTAGCCATTAAAATGAACCACTAGAAGCTGATCTAAGATTTACTTAAGCTTAAATCACCTGTGCTGAAGAAGAAAAGCCAAGGGACAGATCTTTTACCCAAAATGGTAAAGACCCTTCCTAACAGCTGATAACTTGATTCAATCATGGATAAATTCTCATCAATTCTTAGCAGAACTACATTTGAATCCTGCACATCTCCATATATTTGATCTTCTGAGTGGGAAATTCTTAGCAGAACTAAAATAATCCCATGCTCAAACATCATAAAAGCACCAAAAAGTTGGAGGTTGAGTCATCATGTCAAAACCTCTCTCAATTCCTCACTATGAGAACCATTTGAATTCTCTGGTGGGTGAAGTTGAGTCATCATTTCAAAACCTAAGTCCCTGCTGTAAAGCTGACTGTATGAAGAAAGCAAGGGGCATTGTAAAAGGAAATTAAGAGAACCATTTGAATCATTGGTGGGTTGCATTGAAAGAAAATTAAGGATCACCGGCTCAAAAGACAAAATATGTTGCTGTCAATGTGCCAAGGTGGGCACCGGCGATCGGTGGATGATCCAACAGTGGATTCGCACAAAGAAAGGTGATCCTTCTTTCGTACAAAAGATACACTTGTGGCATCTTTTCACAGGGATTCCCCAATTATGCCGAAGAAGGCTGTCATCCTGCTTGTCATTATAAATAAAATTATTAAAATTCGCATGATCAAAAATCTCTTAGCCCCGACCAGCCAATGAGTAAAGTCTAGGTATCCAGAGGAATTCTGAGAGTTTGATCCTGTTTGATTGATATAGATGGCTGAAGGTCTTTGTAGTCCTCCTCCATATATATGTGTCTCAAAATACATTACTGATGCATCCATAAAAAGCTGCTTCATAAAAATCAGATGTAATCAAACGTAAAGAATCCCTCAAATCAAAGTATATACTCATTTTAAAGAATGCATATAATCAAATGTAGCAAATCACTATATTGCCAGACAATCTGATGTTTGCTTCCTTCAAAGTACTACTCCCGAGTGAAGAGTATTGATCATAAACAGAAAAACAAATCCCTCTCTATTATCACTAGGATGATTTAGTTTCAGATGTACCCATCCCTCTCTGGAAACAAAAGAACACATATTAATTACCAGTTGGTAATGCAGCATTCAACTCTTCTAACATTTTTTTTAGCTGGAAGTTGCAATGCCACACAACTCTTGCAACTCAAAGCAGTTCTCCCAGATCACTTCCTCAAAGCATTCAACTCTTCTAACAATTTCGTTGCCGGAGGTTGCAAAGCCACTGCTCCAAATTGCGCACCTGAATACTTCTTGTACACAATCTTCAGCTTACTCTCTGGTGCCGCTGAATGAGAGTTCACTAGCATTTGAGTGCAGTCTCTGCAGGATCCAGAACCAAAATTTTTTCAGTAAGCATGCTACATTCTTGACACATATTTTTGAGTAATATTCAGGTAAAACAACATACAATAGCTGTGGCTCGGAGAACCCAGTGTGCCGCCTTAGTGTTTCGGTCCAGAGTGGGCTCTTGTTAAGAGTGCATCGAGCTGCATAAACAGCAGAAGCAGCAACCATTGATGGGCAGAACATGATCATAGAGTACTGCATCAGTGCCAACTCAGAGAAGAAGAAAACCATGTGCTCCATCTGCAATTTAATCAGAAGAAACTGAGTAAGAACTGTATCTGAGACTAGTGGAGGGAATGGGCAGCAGAAAATAAACCAGAAAACCTCTCATTCTTACCTCTTTGTCGCTTAACGCGGCCTTCAAAAATCTCACAAGAAATACGTAAGGCGTGGGAACAGTTAGGCTCCATCCCAGCTTGTTCAGAATTCCTTTCTCCATGACCAGTATTTGTTCTCTGGTATAGGCCCTATCCGATATGCAAATGAAATCATTAACCTGCACCAGATGATTTCCAGCTTATTGATTAAACAATTCATGGAGAAATTAGAAGCATAAAAAAGGTACGGATAGCTGTAAATATAGCATACCTCGGGAGCCCATATCTCCTCATACTTGCACGCAATTAGCATGGCAGAGACTCCCACAAGCTGCAGTTCTCTCCTCAGGACTATTTCCTCTGAAAGGTACCGATCAATAACGTACATAGTGAGGTATAGAGTCTCGGGCTGTAGCTCGAACTTGTGATGCACTTCTATCAGCCAGTCAACCAGAATTGCTCTCATCTTTGCATTGATCTCCACCTGCGAGTCCATGTAGTCATGCGGCCGGGAAGAGTTCTGCATTGCCAGTTGAATCAAACAATTTCAGCATTGGAAGTTATACAGAGGTTAGCAGATAATGATTTAAAAAAAAAAGAAACATCTCATATGGCAGAGTTTCATGAAACACGTACCTCAGCAAGTTTATAGAACTTATAGATATCTTCAACGTAATCCACAACAGCCAACTGATCATTGGCATCCGATGCATCAATATCAAGAACCAACTCTTTAGTTTTGTTGGCAGCGACTCCACAGGCTGCCTGACATGGAATGGAGAGAAATATTTAGGATAACTCATCACATATAAATCGAAACAGGCAGGTTATAATGTAGTGGAAAAAAAATTATACCTTGCTTCGAGCTGTAAGTACTTTAGTAAGTGTATGGACCTTCTTTTTTGAAGGCCTGCCGCGGGAACTACTACTCTCAGGTTTTTCCTTTGTTTTCTCCTCGGTGTCAGGGCTGATCTCAATGACTTTCTCAGGCTTCTCAGGCTTCGGCTTAACAGTAACCTTCTTAGCTGCTTTTGCAGCTCCTGTAGCCACTGCTGCTCCATGAGCAGGAATAGCTACAGGTTTCTGCAATGTCATAACGAGGCATATAGAAAATCATTCATTCAATCCATACTACCAATGAATATAGCAAAATAAATTATTTGAGGCTATTAATGAACCTTATTGGCGGCGGCGGCGGCGGCTTGCGCATTTGCAAGGAGTTGAGCACCAAAACTTCTGACACAAACCAAGGGGTAAGAGATGAATTGAACAAAAGAGGACAGAGAAGGGATCAGAACCATATGACACAGGAACAAAGATGGACAAACCTAGTAATGGGCCGATTGATCGGGGGAAGCGGCTTCCTGAATAAAAGAAAGTATAACAGAAAGTTATTTAAAAGAAACAAATTTATGGATTCTGGAGTAGAAATAAGTTTGGTGTTCTTACCCTTCAACAACTTGGACATTGACCACATTACCAATATCTCCGAGGGCTCGTCGGTTCTTCCCTGCCGCTCCAGCAGCAGCTTTCTGCTTGCCCGCAGGAGCAACCCCACCTGATGATTTTAGAAGATATATTGATGATATTTGCTATTGACCACCCCAGACTCAGATGCTCAACGGAATATCCACAAGAAGATTATAGGAAAGAAACCCAGAGCCACAGAAACCTATTCCTTTAACGGCCATTACTAGAACAAGAATCCATGAACGAGGAAACAACAGAGAGGACAAGAAGGTTGGGGGGAAAATCATGATAGAAAAGAAACAGGGAAAAAGAAAATCTCACAATATATAAGAAAAATTAGGAACCAATCATCAAACCAAAAGAAACATATCTTGCTAAGCCAGAGCCACAGAGGAACACAGGGTAAACGGACTTAAAGAAACGACCTTTCCCTCCCCAAAAGAAGCGAAAAAAAGGGGATACAGTCCATTATTACCCACAAAACCAAAAGAACAAAGATCGAATCTTTAAGAGATACAAATTTCTGGAGGAAAGAAAGAAAAAAAAAAACCAAAATAGATACGATCAAGATAAAACACAAAAGAAAGGAAACTCCAAAAGAGAGATGAAGCCAAGAAAAGAAACGATCGCTTATTGTAGCTATCTCAAGACACCCATCAAAGAAAAGGATTCATAGATTAGAAACGGGTTCTCCCGTGGAATCACCTTTCTGCTGCTGGGAAACCACAGCCTGATGCCTTGTAGCCATCGACTCTTCTTCTCTTTCTTGGTTCTTCCAAAAGAGAGACCCGAGAACGCCGACGAGAGGGACGAGTGGCGGCGAGCAGGTCCTTGATTCCGCCTCCCCTACGTTCGGATTCACCACCACGGCCTTGATTCAGCTCCGACAGAAGAAGGACAATGACGAGTCTCTTCCCTTCTGCTTTCTCTCTCTCTCATTTGGTTCTCCACGGCTCGTTGGTCTCTCGCATAAAAAAAGGGCGGAGGGGAAGGGGTGGGGAAGGGGCTTTCCTTTGAGGGGAGGGGGTGCCTTCCAACGGTCGAATTTTTTGAAAATCTCAACGGTCCGATCTGTGAAATCCCACGGCTGGGAGGGGGCAAAGTGCCCCTGCAAAAAGTAGCCGTTGGGGAGCGGATGGGGATTAAAGAGATTCCCATCTTGAATTAATTAATGCCGTTCGATGAACTTAACCTCTCAAAGGCATCAGAAACCCGCAAGGAATAACAGAAGTCTAAACGTTGGGCGCAATTGGGTTGGATCAACCCAAGCCTTATCCGGACTTTGAATTAGCATCGCTTCATATTCAAACAAGGAACTACATGTTTCCTTTATATCAGTTATGTAACATGCCCATGTTTTAACCAATTGTTTTGCATCAAAAAAGAAAAAGAAAAAAAAGGGAGAAAACTCATAGCAGATTAAATAACACATAGATGATTACTACTTGTATAAAATAGTATAATATAAATTATTAGTAGGAATGCTAATTTGCAGCATGTTACATAGTTTCCATTTTGGCAATATTTGTGCTAAACTTGTACCCTGCAAAGATCCTTGGTATGCTGGTATCCATTTGATTGGCTACCTTTAGTTAAACCAGCAAAACTTTTGAAACTCTAGAGTGTCTAGGTTATCTGCATAGCATCTTCTATGTCAAACCTTCCACCATCTTTGATGGTATGCTAATATACATCTTCAACAACTAAGAAAAAAAAAGTATGTCAATCGAATTTTAATTGCCTCGAGCACTTAACTTCTAGGCATAGAATATATTTTATAGAGATGGACTATGCCCCTCCCTAAAAGAGAGGCTATATACTTTTCTCGATTTCATATCGATAATGGAACATCCAAAACAAAGATTTATACCAATGATAAAAATACATAGAAACTAAAATTTATATATTTTGATAATTTCCATCTTGTGCACCAAAAGGTGCAAAAATGAATAGTTAAAATTATGCAAGACCATTTTTAATTATTTAAAATTAAATTTATTAATTTTTAATATAATATATATGTATGTGTGGGTATGCATGTATGTATATATATATAAGCAGGTATAGATCATGATAAATAAGCTAGATTCTTAATTTAAATATTTTATCACATATTTTCAATATACTAATATTATAAAATTATGTTTTTGTCCATTTGATGTATAGATTAGATATTATGAAAATATCTGAATTTTAATTTCTAGATATTTTTATATCATGATTGATGTAATGGATCTTTGATTTAGATACTTCAATATTAATTTGAGAGTGGTAGCGTCCTGTTCTCTCAAGACCATCAGAATACATCATACGTCAGGTCTCGCTCGGGCCAGAACTTTTCTGAGAAAATCTTGTGGCCTAAAAATGTTGGGCTGAGGCAAGGGCCCAGCCCGTCTAGATTCCAGTCTGAGGAGAGCCAATTCCAACCTCCTCCTCTGGGCTTTGGGATCACCTTCGCCTCCTCTTCTTCCCTCTTTCGCTCTCTCCGAGCTCTTCGCAAAACCCTAAATCCCGAAACTCTACTCTCATCGGCGCGAGCATGGGGACGCTGGGGAAAGCGATCTACACAGTCGGATTCTGGATTCGGGAGACTGGCCAGGCCATCGATCGGCTCGGATGCCGCCTTCAGGGCAACTACTACTTCCAAGAACAATGTAAGCTATTCCCTCTCTCTCGTGCAAGATAAAAAAGAAATCTCCAATTTGAATCCATTCTGGCGATTTTGATTTTTCCTCTCAGACCAATTTCCCATTTTTACTGAGTGTTTTTGCGTGTCGCTTATATTACTCAATCTGATAGTAATACAAAAGTCAAGATTCAAGGTTTGGGCGGGTTTTGATCGCATGTGGATCTGGTCTCTGGAAAGCATGTTTAGGCCTTTGTTACCCACTACTCTTCTTTTTTTCTTTTTTTTTTCTTCTGTGGTTTTTCAGCCAAGATCATGAGATTTTGGAGTTTTCTTGATATAAAGGTGTATTTTTTATGGCATTTTCGACGTGGAATAATTCGTGGGATGTGCAATTTTTGCGCTTGTTCTACTTTTGGGATTTCTCGTTTTGATCTCTTCTAAACATGGTAGGAGCGAATGAAATCTAGTAGGGTAACTAGGGTTTTAAGGCAGCAGATGTTGTCCTATTTTGTCATTTTTCCTACTTATTTACCAATCAAGATTGTCACATGATGGGTAGTTATCAATTTTCTTGGTGTTCTACTAATTGATCCAAGCCATGGCTAGATGCAATGCCTGCCAATTGCAGGAGTATTGGCTTTTTTGAAAATGAAGGTGTTATAGGTAGTAGTGTTTAAGAAGTTTGAAAACCATTCGATCATCATGGCCTAAATCAAGATGTAATCATCTTGTGCTGTGTTTCTGAGAGCATCTCATTATTGGGATGCTGTATATGGCACTATTGCTAGCTTGTTAACCATTGGAGGTCAACCCAAAATGGTTCCTTGTTCAGGTACAGATGACTGCCATGGAAAAGGTGTTTTATTTTTGGTTGCATGAGAGCATAGAACAGGTGAATATTGTTACTTGAAACCTCAGAATTGTGCATTGATATCAAAAGAGAATGATGAAATACTTGAGAAGGTGTGAGGGAGACGAAGGTATATTAATGGGAGGGATTTTATGACAAAAGGAATAGGAAATATTTGAGGGGCCTCTACCAGTAGTACAGCATGCCAATACTCTTTCTGTTCGTAAAGAATGGCTAGTATATCTCTTCCGATTGATTGGACCGCATGCAAACTATGCATATGAAATTTTTTCAAACTCTTCTAGAATATTATCATAGAAATCCTAGGAAAATTGGAACTATCTCAAATAATTATGCTTATCCCATAGGGAGCTGAGATGGGTTGATTGGTTCACTAGAAATTTCTTTGCATATACCAAGATTGTCCGAACCGGTATTGAGACCTGTACCGGTCGATGTCCGGTACAAGTTGGTACCAGTTCGAACCGAGTCGAACCAGACAGAACCGGACTCTAGCCAGTTCCAGCTAGAGCGAATGAACCGTTTTCTACTGTTGAACCGACCTAGTTGGAGACCGGGTCGGCTCGGTTCAGGCTGAACCGACCGGTTCGGCTTGGTTCAACTTTCCTTGTCATGTACCGAATTGCTTAGTTTTGTTATCTTTAGAATGTTTAGCCCACATTTGGCCTTGCTTTTAATGTTAGGTGTACGACTTCTTCATTCATTTTACTATTTGCATAACCCCTTATTCAAATGCATTTGAAATATTCATATTAGATATTATAGTTTCATTAAGGCTGCATATGACATCATCTTCACTTTTGTTTTTTAAAAAAACTTTAAAACAGGACATCTGTCTCTATTTTTTCTAAATTTTGATGGAAAAAATCTGTTTTGTGGTCATTAATGTTTTTTCCTTTTTTTCGAAAAAAAGAAAAACATGTTTGGTAAGACAAAAATAGGAAATCCCTTTACAATGCTTTTCCCACAGTAGATGTTAGGCATGCAACTGCCAATGACAATCATGGAGTATATGTGAGATACATCATGAATTGCAGTAATGATTCCGTGTCATCCGTCTCATGGATATCTGGTAAACAAATGTTGGCGAGGGGGCATAGACCTTGGCTTATTCACATACTTCTTAGTCCCTCGCACCACCATGATGTGGGATTTTGTTGTTGTTGATGATGATGTTATTTTCATTGTTGGCAAAGAAGTCATTGTTGATGGGGAGGATGGTTTCATTTGGATGGGTGAAGGGAACTTATGGTGGGAGGAGAGTCGGACGAGTTAGTGGAGGGAAATGAAGGGGCAGAAGGAGGCGAGGGGTCAAAGGACGAGATGGAGGCAGAGGGTAGAAGAGGTGGAAGGGAGGGAAGAGGGAGGGGAGGGAGCTTTCCAAGCAGGGCCACCTCAAGACCGTCTTCAGACCTTTCTCATAGTCTCCACAGGTCCAAGCATAAGTGAGGGCATCTAGGGGAGGGGTGGCTTTGGGGTGGAAGGAGAGATAGTGAAGGTAGAGGAGAGAGGAGGGGCTGGGAGGAGGTGAGGCATTGGAGGATGAGGCAGACACAGGTGGGGTGGAAGAGACAGGCAAGAGAGAAGAGGCAGGGGAGGGACCTCTTCCACTAGGGCTGCCTCGAAATCATATGGTGGACCCTTCTCGAGGTTTCTGCCAGGCCTAGGGATGGGTGAGGGCATCGAGGAGGGAGGAGGCGGTGGGGGTATTGGAGGGAAGGGATGGTATCGGGATGGAAGGAGAGATACAGGAGGTGGCGAAGGGAGAGGAGGGGGTGGGAGGAGGCAAAGGAATGGAGGACAAGGCAAATGCTGGAGGAATGGAACAGGTGGGAGGGAGAAAAGACAGAGGACCATTTTGGTGAAGTGGGTGGGGTTGGAGGCGGCGAGGTAGTAGTTGTCGAGAGCCTAAGAGAAATAAATCATGGGAGCTGAGACTAGATTTGATTTCTTGTCTCAAAATGTTATTTTAAAAAATGGTAGATATAAAAAGTTTTCACTTGCACTTTTTCCTTAAGTTATAGAAGTTACATTTAAAAATAAAAAAAATAAGGGAACCAAACATCGTTCTTGCATTGGATTTTGTATTTTCGCTTTTAAAAATAATAATAAAAAAAATTATATCAAATGAGGCCTAATTTTTCGTGATAGTTCACTATGCTCGACTTATGATGACAAATCTGTTAATTTATCTGATTATTCATACTCTAGCTACCGGATGTTACTGATATTACTGTTATCGGAATTACTATGATTACCCAACTAGCACGTTCGATAAGGGGTTATTCAATGCCTGGATTCCTCATCCTTGATAACTTCTTATCGGCATTTTTTGCAATTTGAAGAAGAGGAAAGTACAAATGGCTGGACCACCTGTGGGAGGCTACTGCACACTCATGATCTCTGAGTCCTCGAGATAACAAACACCAGAAAGGAGATTCACATAATCTTTAAAATATAGGGATTTGAGAGGCTGAAGGTTCCCTAATTGGGGGAAAAGAAACACTTCCACCCTGATAAGCCATTCCTTCTATTAGCTGTAAAAAGAGTAATTTATGCATATCTTGTGCGGGCATCCAAACAGTCCCTAAAGTAGGTTATTAGACCATAGTTGTTCTTTGAAATGAATTGTTAACTATACATACACCTTCATATCATAAGACTGATCACGTGTGGTACCAGTGCTATAAAAGCAAAAATTGTTCAATCTACTTGAAGTATAGTGCTAGTAGGTGATATCCAATATTTTGTTAATTTGCTTCCTTTTAATTTGGTTGTTCCTCTGGGTTACCAATATAGTCAACCTTAAAACTCGATCATCTTTCATGTTTCTTGCATCATAATTTTGATGATCTTGGAGCTTTTTTGTACATATAGACATACATTCATACAAACATATATATGATGTTTATGTCTGCATGCATGCTTGGATGTGTGTATAAAGCTCTAGAATTAGAGGGAACCAATAAAATTTTCCTATCTTACTTAAAAGTATAAGACATAAGAAACCCAAGAACTATGCCAAGTTGCTTTAGTTGGTTTGCTTATACTATGTGAAATTATTATATCATCACTTTTTTTGATCCCTTGTTGGAACACAAAGAGGTGCATTATTGTCGTTTGCCTATGCGAGTGAACATGGTCTGCTAGTCTAGATTTATTTAGCATGAAGTTCAAGGACAAAATATCCTCCTCTGTCTTAGGTTGTATTGGACCATGAAAGGGTAAATTGGTCCTTTCCAGCGGTACATGCAAACTGTTGTATGCAATATATGTCCATCCAATATCTGAAGATGGTTTTTTCTTGCTTCATCAATCACAACTACTTTAAATCAACCAAATTTCTTTAAAAAATAATGATGGTATAGCGGACATCAAAGAATTGCTATTTTGATAGCCATGACACTATCAGGTTTAATCTGGAAAACTGAACAATGAGATAGGTATCACAGCTACTACTAGGAGAATCGAGCAATTCCAATCAAGGTACGTTCGTCTCGGTACCGGGCTCCGTATTAGTGCCATCTTGTTATTATGTTGGTACACCTAGTATCGAGGCCGGTTCGTTGTATTGAGTGTCGGTACACCTCTTATATCACAAATCGGTTAAGTACTGGCATGATACTATATGCTCTGTACCGTCTAGTTCGGTATGATATGGCGTACCTTGATTCCAACTATTTTAAAGTGGCCTTATTTGCATCAACCAAATGCTTATTAAGCTCATTCCCACTCCGAATCTGCATGCATTTACATTGTTCTTGTAATACAATCATTCAAAAAAAATCATGATTACACTCATTTTGAAATAATTTATAATTGCTTTGATGGTATAAGGTCAGGGTTCTTGCGTTCTTCATTATCTGCATATTTGCATTCGATGGACTTTTCTAAGATATTGTAACGTGTGCTAAGTTGTTGTGATTAATTTTGTGATGTCAAACACCTCCCTTGTAAAATTTTTTTCTGAACATATTAATTTTTTAGCTAAGTATTCGCAGATTACTATCATAGTATCATATATTTTAAGTGCATTTGTATATAAAATACAACAAACCTATTCATTTTTTGAGTTAATGGTTGTTGACATGCAATAATTGTTCCCATTATTTCAGTGTCAAGGCATCGTACGTTGATGAATATTTTTGACAAATTACCCAAAGTTGACAAGGATGCCTTTGTGGCTCCAAGTGCATCTGTCATTGGTGATGTTCAAGTGGGTGGAGGATCCTCAATTTGGTATGGATGCGTATTGAGAGGTATACTTCTTATCAAGTATTCTGGACATGATTTAGTGATGCTGATGTGCTTAAGATTTATGCTAAATTATTCAGGATACACACTGTAGATAATTTGACATTTTGGTCTATTCAAAACATCCACTTATCTATAGTTTTTATCCTGAACAATTTTTATGTAGAAAAACAATATATAAATTTAGCTATATGATCTGCCTAAAAGAAACTTTGATAAGTTGAATTTTGAGATGGTTTCTCTGAATCCGGATTGCATAGTATAGGTATTGTGGAACAATGATTTGTTACTTTTGCTAAACATACCTATGCCTCAAGGCATTGTGGTGTAAAATTTTGATCTTTTCTTGTACTTTTGGTTTGACTTTCAGTTAGGTATAACATGATAGTTTCATGTAACATGTTTACAGGCTTCTTGTATTTTAGAGTGTGTTGTGCGTAATGAGTCTTTTGTAGGGGCATATTTCGTGCAGTGGCTCTTCCAAAACTACATTTTGGTTGAATGATTGTAGCTGGTTATGAATGGATTAATCTTGTTTTAGTTCCAGTATTTTAAGCCTTGCTTCTATTTGGAGTGACTCTTAATTTAGCAAAATTAGATCTCTAAAACCTTTGAAATACAAGCAAATGCAATCATTTGTTCAGAATAGGAAATTTATGCTAAATTATTCCGCATACACACTGTAGATAATTTGACATTTGGATCTAATCCAAATGTCAACCTATCTATAGTTTTTATCGTGAACAATTTTTATGTATAAAGCAATATATTGGTTTAGTTATATGACCTTCTTAAAAGAAACTTTGATTAGTTGAACTTTTGAGATGCTTTCTCTGAATCCTGATTGCATAGTATACTTACTGTGGAACAATGATTTGTTAATTTTGCTATTCATACCTATGCCTCAAGGCATTGCGGTAAAAAATTTCGATCTTTTCTTGTACTTTTGGTTTGATTTTCATTTACGTATAACATGATAATTTCATGCACCATGTTGCAGGCATCTTGTGTTTTAGAGTGGTTGTGCGTAATGATTTTTTTCTTAAGTATGGGCATATTTCGGGCAATGGCTGTTCCAAAACTACATTTTGGATTAATCTTTTTTGAGTTCCAATATTTGAAGTCTTGCTTCTATTGGGAGTGACTCTTAATTTTTTTCCAGTAATACTGGACTCTAAAACCTTAGAAATACAAGAATATGCACTCATTACCTCTATTATCAATAACCTTGCAGTTCATGCATTCTATATTGATTTGACTTAAATACCTCTGTTCTTGTAGAACTATTCCTCATTATCCCAATTTAATCATCAACCAACATCGTCATATGCAAATAATACTTGAAACAAACCTTCTGTATTTGTGCAGTTTATGCATTTTTTAGAAGTACAAAATAAGAAAAAATTTAGGCCTAACCTAGATACAGGCTCATGGCTATTGGGGATTCCCATTCTCTCCTATGGTTACCAGGGTTTCAGTTTCTACTGCAGGTGGGTGTGCTAGCCATCGGCCAGTAAGGCACATGCTGCGTCATACCACCATACATGAACTTTGCTGTGCCAAAATTGAAAATATTATAAAAGATTTCATATAAAATTTGATTAAATTATTTTAAAAGTTGAATTAAAGGTATGTTGCTTACCCGTGCCAGGTTCTGGAATTGGCATGGCACAAGGCAGCTGTTGAAATCTTTGGTTGTACATGCTGTAGTCATTGCTCCCTATTACATGTATAACAATTTTAAAAAGTGGTGGCTTACTAAAACCTGATAGTCTCCCCTTCTGTAGTTCCTTAACGGTCAAAAACTTCTATGTGGTGTATCATTTGCTCTAGAAGTCTTCTGATTCTCACTCCCACCACTTTGGAAACTTGGAATCTCATGTATTCACCTCCTACCTGAAAGTTTCCTTATATATGAAAGCCCCACTTCCCTGTTTCTACACCCACTTCCAAATGAGCGCAAATTCTACACAAGTCCTTGCTCTCCCAAAGCACTTCAAGTCTTCAACACTGTCCAAATATACAATGAACATGTCTTTCTCATCATGCACCAATTAAGCAATAATTGTTATATCATAACCTTTTCCAGATTTATAAGACCTTGTGTGGATTCTTCCTATTTTTTTGAGATTGTCTTTTTACTTGTAACATTGCCCTCAACAGTTTATCTAGGCATGGAACTGAGTTTGGTTTTCATTATCCTTGTTACTCATCTTAAATTTTTCACCCAAAAAAATTAAAATTATTCCCTCTCCCACGCATCTATTGTCCCATAGTCCCCTTAAATCTTATGAGTTTGTATCAGTGTGTTTATCTCCATTCATCTAGCATTTCTTTAATGCTTATGATTTCATTTAGTTGATTTATTCATAAAACCAGATTAATTTGTTTTCTTGTCTGCTATATCAGTTTCCCATTAAAATCACTTTTTTAATAAATAAAAATTGTTGTTTAAAACTTAAAGGGGAAATTCTTGGTTTCCTTTCTAAAAGTAATGTTTAAATGTTACTTTTATGTTTTCTAATGACATTCCATCAGTTGAATATAAGTTTTCTGCTTCTATGTTAGAAAACATTTGGAGTTTCATATCATATTGATTGTGTTTCTATTTGATTTATTGACCTGTGATTTGTGCTTTATTGATTAGTGGATTTTTATGTGCTTTTTGATATATCCTTTTTCTTGTTTTGGTTTTTCTCAGTATAGGTGAATCTATAAGAGAGTTAAGCCTAGTTATATGAGCTAACATCTGTCTGTTGTCTAAAGGCAGTAAATTGCGGGCCAATATGCTTCCTGGGTTTCATGGAAAACCTCTCTCCTGCCAAAAGCTGCCATGATCAGACATTAGGCATTATATTATAAGGATCGAGTTCAGGTTGACAACCGATAATAAAATGTTGTTAAACTTTGATCGGCCATACCTAAATTCCATTGTAGATGGTATAAGATGATACCATGTTGCAAAGGTATCACTAGTTTGTCGCGGCCAAGAGAAGGGAAGGAGCTCCTTGCTTCCAGTAATACACAAGAGGATTGGTTATGTAGGTACTGGATCATCTACTTAAATACATAACATTTTCTATTTGTAACAGAAATACTTCTCAAATCGTCTGGTGTTTCCATTGCTCTCATTGATAAAAATAGTTAACTAAACCACTTCAATGTATTCTTATTTGTATTTTGTGAGATGCTGTTGCTTTACTCATGCACATGACTTTAGGAGCTTCTTGCTTTCTTGATCGAATGGCCGTAAATTGGCAATCCAAAGTATGCTTCTCCCAAATTTATTTTTCTTGTGGTGTTTTCGCTTAACAAATTCTGGAAGTACCTACTCCAATTTTTCATAATTGTACTCTCATTCATCTAAAATATCCTTGTTCTTAAGATTCCTAGTGTAATTCTTTTCCCACCTAGTTTCCCTTTCCCTTATATCCTCACTTTCTTTAAAGCTCAATATGGTCTTTCTTAACATATATTTGTTGTAGAACTACAATTGGTTTATCTGCTACCTTCATACTTTTTTTTTGATTTTCTAAGTATTTGTAGCTTCTGTTGTTCTTTGTTCTTGTATGGTACTCATTGGTACTGTTCCAGCTCTCGAGATTTTGTGCGGATCAATACCATACCAATATGAAAATTTGAGATATTTTTTTCTGGTGTGTAAGATGGTATAAAACTCTTTTTTTATGTGCAATATGGATATGAATTGAATTGAAGTTCATTCTATTGCCTCCCGTATTGATCTGATTGGCATTCGTTGTCTTGTATAACAATCAATAATGGGAGTGAGTTGCCTCTAGCACAAGAAATAAATTTTGTTCCCTTGTAACTATTTAGATAGATGGATGCAAAGTCCAGAGGATTCATGGTCGGGAACTTCAACAATTTAATATTCTATTTTTATGTCCATCTAGAAAGCAAGCATGTGAGCAAATGGGATTGAAAGGTTTTTGGTTAAAAGTAGTCAGATTTTCCATTAGGCTAGCATTAGTTTTTACTGGATTTTCATATTTCTGTGGTTGAATAATTTTAGCATTTCCCTTTTATTATTAAATCAGATAATTCTATTTTGAGTATGATTTTGTACGATTTTAATGCTTGATCAACTTGTCTTTCATACTTTAAGCCACGTCGGCGAAATTGGCCTTCTACCTTCTTTTAAGAAAATTTGTCATCCTAATCAAGACAGACTTGGTATTAACCAAACCGGCCTTGGTACCAGCACGTACCAGTCAGGAAAGCCGATTTGCCCCGTTTCTATGCTTTTAAAAAACAAATTTGTCCTGATGGGGATGGGATTTGTACAGGCTTTGGTATCGGTGTGCTCGTTGGGACAGTTTGTATGTCCTGATCCTGTGATGTTTCGATGTCTTGGCAGATGTTCTGATGCCAATTTTGTGTCAGAACGATACAGTACTAATGGCATCATCCCATATCATCGATTCTAAATCCAATGATGTGATGCATATATAAATGATCTAATTTGTGATGATTAGTACCACTAGAAATAGGGCTTTTTGAACAGTTATGCTCTCTTATTGAGTGCTTTGGACCAGTCATCGGAGAAGAGACATTTTGTGAATCATAAATTGGTGTACGACTATGATGTGGTGGGAGCTGTGTTACCTGGACACTTTCGTCTAGCTCCGAAAATCTATAGAGATACATATCCAAGTCAGATAAATATTAGACACTTGGATACTTGTGATATTCCATGGTTGCCACTTTGAAAGATTAGTAGAGAGCTGAACTCGGTGAACAATGAATTTTAAACCTTTACTTTCATGTTAGAAGCGAGTATTCATTCTTTTAGTGATCGGCCAAGGATTTAGGCATTGAAATAACTTTGCAGAATATTATTTTTCCTATATCTTTAAGCTAATTAGGAAGTTTCAATAAGAAACATGTATATTGAAATATCTTAACAAACAATATCTTCTTAATACTTACATTTAATATTTAACAAACAATATTAAAGGTATAAATATATATAATTTAGGTAAATTATAATTTATCCTCTGTTTCCCTGTATCTCCTTTTTACCTCTTGCCGAGTCGGACATTTGGATACACATGCAAATCTATTTCTCATATCTATGTCCATGCAATGCTAGATGATATCACTGCCCTTTTCATATCATTGTCTTCGTGCATCAATTGCTCTCTAAATGGGTTTACAGAGCTGGCCATGATATATTTTTTTGACTGATCTGTGATGGCATCCATATTATCCTCCAGTAAATGACATCTCCAAAGAATGTATAGTGACAAACTTGGTGCATAATTATAATTGTGTTTAGCAATCTCTCTTTTCTTTAATTGTCTAATGGTCATTCATATCTAAGAATTTTAATCTCTCATCTTTCCTTGTCCAGGTGATGTGAACAGTATCCAGGTGGGAACTGGAACTAATATACAAGATAATTCGCTTGTGCATGTAGCAAAGTCTAATTTAAGTGGGAAGGTCTTACCAACCATCATTGGGGATAATGTCACTATAGGTAAGTATTTGAATATTCTATTATTCTTGTCGACTGATTCAGTTGTGCCATCAAGATATTCTTCAAGCCATGCGATTTCATTTTGGTTCCTCTGTTTCATATATATTTGCTGTAAAAATTGATGGATCATGCACCTAGTAAATCTTAATAAAACTTAAAACATTCAGGCTGATCATGATACAAGATGAAGAGAGGGCCTTTTCTCTTTACTATCCAATTGCTATCACAAACTGCAAAAGAAAATGTCTTTTAAGCTAATTAACCATTGTGATGTTTAAGAGCTTGAATATGACAGGACATAGTGCTGTCTTACATGGATGCACTGTTGAGGACGAGGCTTTTGTGGGTATGGGTGCGATCCTGCTTGATGGGGTGGTTGTGGAAAAACATGGCATGGTTGCTGCTGGATCCCTTGTAAGGCAAAATGCAAAGATCCCATGTGGGGAGGTAGCCTTCACCCCTGTTCTGTGAAACTTACTTTCTTTGCTTTTAAAGAAAATTGCATTTGCCTTAGTTTAAAGCTTAAGCTCCTACAAATTCGATAGTTTTGAAGAATGGTTTCTGCAGAACTGTCATAGTGTATGCAAGATGGGATATGCATAGATTAGCCCCTCTTTAATGACTTTTAGCTCATACAAGGTTCGCCGTACCGGTACCGAACTTCATACCGGTGCCACACTAGTATAGGCATACCGAGTATCGGTACGGTATGGTATGCGGTACGCCAGACGTACCGACATTGGCGTACCGATACCGGTACCGATCGGTATGGATACGGTACGTCCAGTACCAACCGGTACAGCATACCATGAGCTCATATACTAATTTAACTGGATAATCAAACTGCATATTTTGTGCTTTACTTTTTATGTTCACAATTCTTGTGGTAATAACAAATTCACTAATTAATAGCTCTCTTTTTTTTAAAGAAATCAGCACAGTTTTTGGTATATAACGCTTCAGCGTGTATGGTATTTGGAAAGGCTATGGTACTTGCCTTATATCCATTGTCCACTTACACAAGGTTACTGATTAAAATTCTCCGCTTTATCATCTTAAACCAGATTCAGTAAATCAAAAATGCTGAGTACTCAAAAATCTCCATCTTCATCCTATTGATTAGTGCTCTCACTCAACACACCAATTCTAGAAAAGTTTGGGTCCTGACATGTAAAAAGAGTTCTGGAATCAGGAAGTAATTCGGCTTCTTTATTAATTCTGTCTAGTTGCAATTGTGTTGACTGGTTAATAAAATCTAAAATCAAATGACAGGTGTGGGGAGGTAATCCAGCAAAGTTCCTGAGGAAGCTCACAGAAGAAGAGATTGCTTTCATTTCCCAATCAGCGGCCAACTATTCCAATTTGGCTCAGGTGCATGCTGCTGAGAATGCTAAGACATTCGATGAGATTGAGTTTGAGAAGGTGCTACGCAAGAAGTATGCTCGCCGGGATGAGGAATATGATTCGATGCTTGGAGTTGTTCGAGAAGTGCCACCAGAGCTTATTCTTCCAGACAACATCCTACCCAACAAGTCTCCCAAGCCTTCTCAATGAGTGATGTTTGACATAATCGACCATCTTTACCACATTGTTTTTGTGGATACTGTTTTTAGATGGGAATGTCCAGGGAATGTAATGGTCTTTGTTTCTTGTCACCTTCTCAATAATCTTTAGGTTGTGCTGTTCCAAGGTCAGCCAAATACTTTCTGGATTATCAGATTTTCTTGCTCAGATTTTATCTGAGACCATTCATGTTGTTCGAAGATTTGATGCAATGTAAGAACTTCGAATGGCCTTTGAAGTTCCAACATGGTTTAGGATTCTGAAGTTATTCATGAGATTTAGGGTGTGCTATCTTAGCAGCAGAAAATTCAGCACAATAGACAAAGTTATTGTAATTTTCTTCATATTTTGACGTGCATATAAGCTATGTGATCTAGAACAACAGCATGCCCCAGTGATCGCTGCACCACCATGAGCATGGAATCTCTTGAATTCCATTGCTGTACCACGTGTCGAAAAGTCTTCAATCTTAGACGTTTATCGAGACAGTTATTCTAAATTATTTAGTGACTCTTTTGCCTAAAGTGGCAAGAGATGGTATCCGAACTAATGTTCAGTGATGTGAATGCCCAGCTGCTGATTGTATCGCACATCTCATTTACATGAGAGGAAGCATGCAGATAAGATGATTAGCCTTCCAAACAAACCCTTGGCATGGTGCCCAAACTTTTAATGTTTGTTAAGTATAAAAAGATATATTTTTCAATCATTATTTTTTTTTGTCTTTTTGGTTGCGTAATCATTATATCTTAGTTAATGCCATTGTCCTGTAATCTGCATTCGATGATCACATGAAACGAATTGATGAGGTATCCCACTATTTTTTCCTAGAAAAAAACATATGCTCTGTGGTAGGGAGGGACACAATGCAGAAAATTTGCTTAAAATCCCATTATTATCTCATGAACCGGGTGAAAGAGCAACGAAAATTAATGTCTCAGAGTATGCAGATGAATGTGAATTTTAAGGATGGAATTGTGGAAGCCTCTCTTAGCAATAGCAGACTTTGCAAGAGAAATTAGATCGAAGAAACCGGTATCAAGCACCGTACCAGTTTTTTAGTGGAACGACTCGGTACAGGCTGAGCCGGACCTATATCGAAAAAGGAATCGTGCAGAAAGGAAAAGAAAAAGAAAAAACAAGTGGGAGAGAAAGTGCCGGAAGAGGCCGGCGTCCTGCTCTCTCTCCTTCCCTTCCCTGCTAACCCTTTTTTTTCTTCTCCATTTTCGGCTTTGGCAACATATTTCATTTTTGTTGCTGAAGTGGTACTGGTTTCAGAACGGCCGGAACCGGCCAGTTTGGAATGTTCTGCCGGCCTTGAAGAAGAATGATGTGAAAAGTCCTCTATCCTACAGCAATAAGATTGGAAGCACTACGGCCATGCCGGACCACTAGTAACTAGAGAGTTCAACTGATCTCAATAGCTTCCAATCAAAGTCATTCACCATTCCACGATCTTTCCAATGTTTGCAATGGCTGTCTTTTAACTAACTCTACCCATAGTATTATGCCACGACAACGACTTTTGGTGCTAGCTCTGTTACTGGAGTCTGTCAACCATGGGTGCATCTTGTCGCTGGCTGACACCGAATTTCTCTGCAATCAGAGTTGGATAGTGTTGTCCGATAAAAAGAGACGTCTTGCTCTGTTAGCTGCAACAAGATCACCCCAGAAACCTATATAAACTGCCATCTCATCCCTGCTATCTCAACTTTGACCCTTGGATCTATTGCTCTAAGCTGGAATCAAGCACGTGTTTTGTATGCTGGTATCATGTTACTGAGGTAAAGTTTGATTTTTAAGCGTATAGAAGAAACAGTTTGATCAATTTTCTGTAATTTTTTTTGCCACAGCCCAAGTCTTAAACACAGTAATTAATTGTGTCTACCTGTACTTGATATATACACGGGGACAAAAAACAAAAAAAAAATGATATGAAGGGTTTGCAGTGCTTCACTCGCCTTTTGAAATGAGTGGCATCTTACAATGAGGGAAAAGGAAAACTACTGTAAATAAAATGCTTGTCCTCTGCCTAGAATGTGGTCCGAATGAAGAGAGAATATAAAGGATGCTTCGATATTGGATGCATCAGAATGATGGAAGCCACTTATACGATATCTGTAAATAAATGGTTACAATTTGGTGCTAAGGCAAATAAAAGGATGCCTTGGTGCTGAACACAACCAGAACAAAAGAAACCTCAGTTACAATCAGTTTATCATCTTTCACCTATAACAATCATACAAAAACACATTTGCACAGCCTCATCATACTTGCAATCATACAGAAGTCATCAGTTTTATGAGGTCCCGGTGGGAGCTCGATCATCAGGTCCAGCAAGAATGATCTGGTAGTCATCGCATAAAGACAAGAAATTTAGTGTAACATTTGGCGCTTGCCAGCAAAGGAGAAAACTGTGAAAATGGGAGTACATAGGTTTCAGAGTTAATATACTACAAAATGAGCTAAATCAGGCAGACAGAGATCGAATGAGTTTCCAACATTAACTTAATATGCACTACGAAAGCAAAACAGACAAACTATTGGTAAGGAATTGGACGCTTACATTACAGTCAAAAGCAAATCTTCGGGCAAGCATGATTGCTGCATTCCTCTCCCTCTCTGATTCAAAAGCTAATATGAAGGAGAGACCTTTCTTAGCTTGCCAAAAGATTGACTTAGCTGCAGCATTTCCACTGCCTCTAATCCCACAAAGCTGGAGATTGAACACAGAAAGTTAAAAATTAGATATGCTCGACAATTTATCACTGAAAAAGAGAGGGCAAAGTCAACCCAAAGTCAGCTTTGCCAATGGTCTAAAGATATGTTCTTGCAAGCCTAGCTTGCACATCCATCCTTGCCACTTCTTTTTCCGAGAACTAGAATGGGAAGAAGCCCAGCCAATATCAGGTGAAAGTGAGACTCAAACAGGTCACTGGCATACCCAGTCGTTTTTAATTTCTATGTTAATTTTAAAATTTGATCAACAAAATTCAGTCATGTCCATAAAATCCAAATCATGTATATGTTGATATGTAAATTGCAATAGGCAAGGGGAACATGAATCTCATGAAAGGAAAATCTGCAAACCATCATAAGCCACCAATTTCATATAATCAAGGGGATGCCATGTTACCCTATTTGTATAATATTTATAGTACAGATGGAAAATGGTTGCAATTCCAGATTTTCAGTTTTACAGGATCCACTTGAAAAGTAATTTTCAGAATCCTAGAAATTTAGGGCTTACAGGATCAACAACTAACCCATCCCTTTCTCATTGCTTCCCCCATGCCAGTAAGCCACTTTCCAGCTGTTTGTGAATGATCATTCGGACACATGCATAAGGTATCCATTTGGCTTCTAAATAATGCATATCTAATTGTGTATCACTTTGTATCACGAATTCTATGGCAGGGAGGGAACATGTATCTAAGTATATCAAAGCAATAATAGACTGCTTTATCATACATACTTGTGATAATGGTACCAGGTGCACCTATTGCAAGTTCCATTTGGGTATCAGTAGAAAGAAAAAGTTCCCCCACAAGCAGAAATCTAAACATAGTTGCCCAGTCAAAAAGTAAAGACATGGCATGCATGTCCATGTAGTTGGATTAAAAGAAAATATTGAATATTTTAAAGTTAAGTGCATCATTTAGCTTCCTAATGCAAAGGATTCATACTCCGGGACAGGTTGCTACCTGCATGGAAGCAGAATATGATTCTTTCGCTTTCGTACTCCTCCCTTTACGAAGTTTTATCCTCATCTTTCCCACATGAAACACATGAATAGACTGTGATAGGTAATCACGACCGTTCATTTGGGTGACAACCACCTGAAAAACAACATAATAAACATCTAAGTATCTGTTTGAAAACACCAAATGCATTCTAACAAGTGTCAGTTACAAATCCATTTGCATATCGATGCTTCCTTTTCTATCAAAGCAATCATAAAAATTGAGCCAGCCCCAGAAACCAACAGAACACAAGCATCATATATTGTTAACACATGATAAACAAAACATATTTATCCTTTCTAAAGCAGCCTTCATCATGTAGAAAGCAGCCAGACGAATGTAACATATTAAGACTCTTGAATTTTTTGAAACAAGTAGCACCACACTGCTTCAAAATCCAGTAAACAGAAGGCTGTTACTCACTAGGTACATACATACGTGTGTACGTACATATGTACATACCTAAGTACATATACACATACGTACATATGTGTATGTATGTATGTATGAATGATGAACTATTTTACTGTTTACTTTGGTTTGTATGGCATTTTAAGAAAATAGCAAAAAAAGAAGAAAATATCATTGAAACTATATAGTGGACAACTGGAAAGGCTGGAGTATTCATTCTCCAGGGAATTCTGTTTCAATTTCTATCATTTCTGTTTCTTTTGAGGAGGACATTAAGACCGACAATATCAAAATGACCATCATAAGACATCATTGTCGATGGCTCAGGAACTTGGTCATTGGAAAAGTATTTGGGGGTTAAAAATGGATCTCCAAAGCATGCGGCTGAATCAACATCTTGACTATTTGAGTGTTTCTTTCAATAGTATCTCTCTTGACAACAAACGTAAGAACATGTGAATTTTGATCTAAGAAGAAGAAGAAGAAGAAGAAGACACACCAGGCAAGGACCTCAGACTAGCCCATGGATTTGTGAATAAATTCAATGTGAAAGATGTTATAGGTTATCCTTAAATGCTTGATCCATTCCAATGAAAGATCTAAATGCTTGACTGACTTTAGAAATACTGATAATGTTGTTTAGAGTGTTTGTTATAGAAATGTTAAAGAAATTAAATTTCAGCATGACAATGAATTAGGGAGCTCTCAAAAGGTCCCAACTACTTAGCTTCCACGTGTAAATCCTACTTCCCTTTTGTTCTCATCCACAGCTAGATTCCCTGAAAGGGAGGTACCTCTTATTACTTCCATCTAAGCCTAGAAAGCTTGAAGGATATTAGAGGAGAAAACCTGGATGGCTGTCAAGATAAAATATCACCCCCCATATTTCAACAATGTTTTAGGTCATATAAAAGCCATAAATACATAAGGACTTGTGTGATAAGGACATTGATTCGTACATCTGGTCTAAATAGCTCACATTTTCATAAATGGGAAGATCCAAATAGCCCCAGGACTATCAGAAGGAAGCAAAGAAACAGTTAAAGATGGTGTCTCCATAAGCATTAAAAGACAGGAATTGTGTCAGAGCACATTAGAGAATTAATCTGGGTTGAAGAGAATAGATAAATTTAAAATGACCTGGATGTAAGTGGTAAAAGTTGGAAAATTACTTTGTATGTATGACTGTGGAAAGAAATTAACAGCATTATTGGGAGGCAAAGTTAAACAAAATACAGCAAGGTGAGCCTGCTGCATTGAAACCCAACTACGACTATTGAGTTCTTTATGGTGAGTAAAGGCTGGTTAAAGATAAAGAAATTATCCAGTTAATTAATTCATTAAATACATATCTGTTAGTGAACACTTTTCTTTTTGAAGGGTAACATGAGGACCATTCAGTAAATACACAATTTAAAAAAAAACAATAAAATTAGAGAGGAGAAAAAACAATAAAATCAGAAATAAGAAAGAGCAAACAGATAACATTTGACAGGACTGATGTGCACTAGAAAGTTAACTTCTATAATCAGGACAGATAAGCATTAGCTTAATACAAGGTGATAGAAGAAGCATGAGAACTTACATTAAACTCAGTTTCTGGCCTTCTTGCAAGTGCCTCCACATAGCTTCCCAATCCTGCAGCTGTTTAGAATAACGAAGTTTGGATAATTTTATCAGACTTCCACAAAATAAATAGGTCATTTATATGTATGTATGGATGCATGTATGTATATGCTTGTGTATGAGTATCAAAAATCAATTCAACAAAATTTTTGCATAGTATTATCTTGAAATATAGTGCATCCACATACTTAAATGAAATATCATCACTAATTTTATTTCCAAACACTTTCTTTGACAAAGGAATTTGTAAAGCTAAATGCTCGAAGAACCAGAACTTGCAACACATATCTTCAGAAATTTTCATAGAGCTATGGTAATACTTATGATAAAAAGACAATTACCTAACAAACAGTATATTATAGTGGACAATATAATATCAAAAATTAAAAGGGACAAACCAGGATCTATCGGACTGGTTGTTGTCACCATGAACCTTTCATCATTTAAAACGATCTCTGCTTGCAAAAATCGTCCAACATCAAAAGGTTCTGGAGCATACAATGTCTTTGTTGCCCCTGCAAATTAAAAAAAAGTTGAAACAATAATAGGCCATAATTAGCATGGGAACAAACAGAAATGATTGCAGAATGTGCTTTATAGAACTATAAGTAAGAATTATATAAAGAGGGTAAATATGCTTGTTAATAGAATTGTAGATAAGAATTAGAACAAAAGAAGAGAGTATCAGTAATGGTTGTAGATTACATGTACTTGATTATTCATTATCTCACAAAACAATAGAAAATTCTGGAACACCATTAAAAACCAACTGATTGTTTAAAGTTTCACTACAAAATTTTGCCCCAAGGCAAGTCACCTATTCTGGAGGTTTAGGTTCTTCTATGTTAGGGAAAAAGGGAAATCAACAATTTCAAGATATACTTCAGATATGGCCAATGGAAGATACTTTTTTAAAGAAGAAATATCTCTCAGGCATGTCAGTCTCCCCACATGTCCTTGCTTCTTTTTCCTATTTTCTTCCCTTTCTTTCTTCTCCATGGTTCATGCACCTACACTTGTGTGACTGGAAATCAGCTGAGGACTAGCATGATTGAAGCCTTTGGCCAGAACATGCTGAACAAAAAAAAAAGCCCAGCCCAGGTGCTTTAGTTTAATCCTATTTTGGTTAGTCTACTATATAGGCATGTGTATTTGCATGTTAAATAAACATAAATAAATAAATAAATAAAATTAAAGGGAACTGCAAAGATTAATAAGCAAAAATCTGTAACATAACTTTGAAAAGTTATAGCAACAATAAAAAACAAAATTAAATTTTTATTTTCTATCTTCTCATTGCTTTCTTTTACGTATTTAAGAAATACAATAGCAATATTGCTTCAGCAATTAAATCTTCAATTCTTTCCTAATAAGATTTCCTAAACAATAGAGGATGGTTGTTTAAGGAGAAAGATGGAGAGATCACATGCCAAACCTTTTAAAATCAATTATAAGTGGGGAGGAAGAGAGAATAGGGATGATGAGATGAGCATATTAGAAGGGGGATCATTAAGAGATGGGTAGGGGGAGGACGGGTAGTGGGGGAGATAAACATGGAAGAGCAAGATTAGAATTAGAGGACGAGGAGGGGGGTGGGGATTAGGACCAGAGAGAGAGGATGGTAGTTTGGGGATTCAGGATAAAAAAGGATGTGTATTGGGAAGATCATAATGGGTATTTTCTCATATTTGCAACAAAAAGAAATTGTGAAACAGATTTCTTAATGAGATATACTAAACACAAACTAACAGTATTTTAGGAAGTAAAATTGGCAGACCCGAAAACCCCATACAAGTTTTCAGTATAGCATAGATTTAGTTTCATATCTATATGGGAATTAGTGCTGGATGTCCCTTTCACTAATGGTTTTCTTTAGATTTTTCGGCATTTGTGGTTGTCTCTTACAGTTAGTTTGACCCCTAAAGACACTAGTTTAGGGAAGAGTTGCTGCCCAAGGGCATGGGCACAATGGATGTATGCGAACCAGGAAATCCTACACAGTTCCTTGTGTTTGCATGTGAGAACAAAGGAAGGTGCCAGCCCAGCCCTTCTGGTTACTCCTCTCTCTAGAACTTCTCTCCCTTCTTGTTCTATGCTGCTACAAGATCAACATTTCCAGTTAAGAGTAAAGAGTAAAAACAGATTTAATCCTGTTTATGCAACACAGATACAGGCAGAACTTTGATTGCAATTGGGTCTGTTATTAGCCCTATATGTCTGTACCTCTTGCAGATTACAGCAGTAAGTCAGACCAGAGGAAGATCTGAAAAATGTTCTTCAGGTAGAATCCCTCCAGCATCATTTCTGCCCTTCTTCTTTCTTCTCTCTTATCCTATACTTTTTTTTCTTTCCTTAATTAAGTTCGGATCAGCAAAAAGACCCTATCTTAATTTTACCTACTTAAGCCACCACCATGGTGTGGAAGCATTCATTTTACCCAGACATTTCAGTTTTTCAGAATTTTGGAGTATTGACACTTTTGGACACTTGGATACGGCACGATGCTACACGACACTCTAAAAATTGAATGCCCCATTTACATCAGCTAGAAGTGGACGCATTAGTCATGGCTTTTTGGAGTGTCATGTCAAAAGTGGCCTCATTGCAATTGATGATACCTGAACTCTAAACTATTTAAACAAATAGTATTAGCCTGCAATGTCCAAACTCTTCTATTGAAGCATCATACCTATTTCTTTATTTTTCTTTGATGCTATTATGGCATAAATGTAAATTCCTTTTTAATTAAAAATTCTATTCATACTAGTGAATTTAACCAACATATTTTGATATAGCTCTATTTTTTACTTTATATATATTGCATTGTGCAGAGAAGTATCCCCACATTAGGATTTTTGGAGGTTGAGGTGTCAGACACTTTCAGAAACCAAAATTCTTGGCACAGGAAGCTTGATATCGAGAAGTTTGAGTTCTCAGGTCTTATGGGACTTCAGTCTTCCACGAAACATCTTTTCCGGCCCAAGCTTCATTCCTTACCTTTCTGTGTTTTTCAGCCAATGATTTTACCCCAGAACAATCTTATTACATAGCAAAGATCATGCTCATTTTGCTGATATATCTTTTATTACATAGCATCTAACTGTTTTATCCTCTTCGAGATATATAATGCATTGGAACAATCTTACTCATCTTTTCTGTCCCTGTGATACCACTTTGATATAATATTACATCCATTAAAGATTGTCTGCTTGCCTTTTATTGTTTGGCATCCAGGATCCTCTATCGACAGCATTCTCATCTTCTAATCTCCTTGCCTTTTTGTCTTCCTTTTAATGTTTCAGGTTAATCTTACAGCCTCTTGACATGATGATGCATCTCTAGTATGCAAGGTCGCAAAAGATGCATCATCTGTTGAAAGGCCATAAGGAAAGAGATGCACATTGAGAGAATAGCTGAACAAGGTAAAAACTGCTTCACTTATAATAATTGGTCATGCAAAACTTAACTTGTAGAAATATCAGTTAAGAGGAAAAAAATAAATAAATTCATATACCTGATATTAATTCCTTCTTGCTTCCTTCAGTTCGGTACCACTGAATAGAGCAATTAGAGATGTCTGGAGCAGGATCCGTTCGAGGAACAATACGTAGACATGACCCTAGACTTTCAGAACCCTCAAGCTCATACAAGTTTGATTTGTTCTCCTCGAGCTTTCTCAATATTGCAAGCTGGTAAAGTTTAAAGATTTAATAAACATTCATCCATTGTCAATATATTTCTTCCTGTTAGTAGCATACACACAGAGAAGGATCTATACTCCTGACACACTTTTCATTAGAAACTTGTGAATACCAACATGATTGAGTTAAATGCAGTTATAATTACATTAACTAAACAGAAATCTGAATATCAGTATTGGCTAGCATCCACTTACTACAGAAAGAGGAAGTATGGGAAAAGAGGTAAGTATCAAAGTTGAGAGACACAGTATATGAAAACCAATATAATTCAGCATGATTACTTCACAAGAAGTCAGTGAGATTATGATCTCCATAACTCTGGACGTGTACAAAGCAAGTGTAGGAGTTGAAGAATCATGTTGCAAGCAACAAAGCATATGAAAGGTCAACACAGACAACATAAATGATGAGTGACAGAAGCATATAACGAAATAAATAGAGTCAGATGTCACAAAATCAATGATTACTTTCATTATATTAGAACATAAATCAATATGATAAAAAAGAAACCTCTTTCTTTAGCTGAATGCAATGCGCCGACTTCTCTGCAATCTGAATTTGCAGGGCCTGAAGTTCATGTTCCATGCCCATTACCTATTGACAGTGTATAGTTATCTTATTAGCAACATATAGGCATGGGGAGTACAAATATGGCCGACACTTAAAGAAAGAATGTCATTGGAGCTAATAAAAGAACAGCTTAAACAACATCTTTAACACAACAAAGCAGAAACAAAACCAACCAAGGTTAGTGTGCCATTTATAGTCTAAGTTGAACATTTACAAAAATGAAAAATAAAAATAAAAATGAAAAGTACCTTGCTTGGCTGATGCAGCATTTTGATTCTTCTGGCCTCTTGAACCTCTTTCTTCAATTCTTCCAACTCCTAGAAAAATTAATATGTAACCTTTTATACAAAGAGAACAGATAAATAAAAATTATATTAAACAAACAACGAAGTCTGATTAAAGAGTAGCAAGCATGATCGAATCCATAACTCCAAGGCTAAAAGGCCCCTCATGAAATTAATCCAGCAGCTAGTAAATGTGTCTCCACTTTCTAAATGTTGTCTTGTTAGTTCGCTGTTGGTCCATGGCAAGCAAAAAGACCAATTTATTAGGAACTTTTCATACCAACCTGCTTTTCGGCACTTCTGGACATTTGTTCTTGTTCCTGAAGGGCCTCTTCAACTCTCCGCACTGCTGCTCTGGCACTTTCAATTTCTGCACGAGCAAAAGCCCTTTCTTCTTCAATCACCTTTTTTGCATCCTCAATAGCCTGGAAGCAACAAGAAAGACAGGAACTCAGTGTAATCTTAAAAGAAGAAAATAATTTAATGGTCATAAAAGCACTCTGTAACACAAATATAAAAGATATCTGTTTATTAGTTTCTATCTGCTCTGAAGTGCTGAATATTATTATATCCCCATTGGTGACTAATGAGTTGAAGTAGCATCTGCTCTTGTGGGAGCATTTGTTTGTAATATTTTTTTTTCTGCCTTTCTGTCGATAGAAGTTTTTAACATCTAAGTAGAGAGAAATTCATTGTATAGAACTTTCATTTACTTTATTTCTTTCCAGTGATTACTAAAATTTTGGCCGACAGAAAGTTGACGGAGTGCATTGTTTGTAGATATGAATGAAGCAGGTGACAAAGATTAGCTCTTTTGATCGGATTGAAGGAAAAGGCGAAAAAAATAGAAAGTTCATATAATTATATGTGATTTAGCTAGCTATGAAGTCATGACATCAAACACAGCAAGCAATTAAGAAAATGGAAATAATGAATTTAATAAATGCAAGTTATATTTCACTATGCAATTTTAAGTGCTTTGGCATTACCTGTTTAAGAAAAGTAGCTAATTTTTTCACTTCTGCTTTCTCATGAAGCAACTCTCCTTCTCTTTGAGTCAGTTGAACGGCTAAAGCTTCCACCTGCAAGAAGCATACCATCTTGTCACATTTGACTTCAACTTATTCAAAGTTAGCATGAACAGAAGGTGAATCTAAGTATATAAAACTGGGAAAGTGATAAAAGATCGCCAGAAGTTGTTTTTGCTAAAACCAATGCATTGATCTAAGTAACCTTATGGGATACACCTTGTTTGGAAGCCCACGTAGTTCTACACTCTGAGATTTTTCATAATACTTCCTCCAATGCATTCTGCTTGGAAGCCCATGTAGTTCCTTATCAATATACTTTCTTCAATACAATTTGGCTCTATGCATTGGCTTCAAATGTTACATGTCAATTCAGAATGGGTGCTGCATGCTGCATCGGACTTACATGCCACGCACAGCGCGTGCCTCCTTAGAAAAAGTGTGTGATGTTCTTTTTTCAGGTGTGTGTGTGTGGGGGGGGGGGGGGGGGGGAGGAAGATTGAAAGGCATGCAGACTACTGCAGAATTTTTTTATTAATTAAATAAAGCATCCAGATGTTTTAAAGTTATGGAATCCAGTCTCATGTGCCCAATTTTAAGAATGTTTTTTATATATAAAGAAGATATGCAGCAAAACTGTGTCCATATGACACAAACTGCACAAAAGAATTCCAAAATTATATGCTTTTGTTGATTCTAAACTGTTAAAAATGCTCAAGGGAAAAAGGCCACGGGACAGCAGTCTGATTTGAAAATGTGATGCATACATGTGCAGACAACTGAATGCATGCATACGAGAAACATACGAGAAGAAAGTGAACTGACCATAGAAACAGCCTCCTCAGCATCATCCTTATTCCGACCTGCCACTCGGCCTCTGAGTTGATCCAGTACATCCCTGAGTTTTTTCAAAAGGACATGTCTATCCAAGGAAGCCACTTCTCTCCACTTTGACTGAAATGCCAAGCAAGAATTTAAGCATAGTTGCTATCTATGATTTGTTTTCAATATAAAGCATAATAGGACTATAAGAGGAGATATGACAGATAATAGGACATTTTCACATTGTTTAACTACTCGTTAATTATACTTAATTTGTAAGAAGAAGAAGAAGAAGAACATTAAGATAATAATTCCATGTGACGGTTAGGCGTATACTGGATTTATTGTGACATGACTAAAGAACTGAAGAGTTAACATAACATATCGTCTGGCCGACAGATCTATGTTACAAATAGCAGTAATTTGTAAATGCAAATGAAGAATGGGAATGAAACCTCATCTGACAATTTGGCAGCAGCAGACAGACCCTTCTCAAATTTATCTGCAAGGTCACGAACGGAGAGACGCTTCTGCTGCTCCAGCAGCTGGGTTGTCTCCTTTGCAACAATCTCTTTGAGGGAGGGCACCCGAGGATTATTCTCTGGCTCAATAATTATGTTGTTGGCTCCTATCTGATAATCCGGGAACCGTCCCGAAACAAAATTAACATCAGATGATACCAAATGAATTGCCTCCTTCTGCATTGAGTCTCCAAAATCGCGCGTCACCCTCGTCATCGGTATCAAACTCCTCCAGCTCTGTTTTCCAACAAAATAAACATACAATAAAATTCTATTTCCAGCAATAAGTAAGTGAAAAAGATCCTGTCAATCTCCAAGTTCTACCTCTCTGTGTTAAAACTAAGACACCATACAACATCAAAATGAAATCAAAACCATTTCCACTCATAATCCATAAAATATCAAAAAGAATCAAAACCCTCTCCACTTAATTAATCCAATAGCAATTCCTTCTGTTTCTGGCAGTAAAAACGATTAAACGAACCCAGAAGAACAAGAAGATGTTCGTGCAAAATAACAACAAACATGAATAAAAAAATGCAAATTTTAACGAATTGCGTTAAAAGTTTTACTTCTACACGTCAAGATTAATCGAACTCATCTAATAAATTAATTTCGGTAAACATAAATTCAAACCAAAACTTAATAATCCTTCAACTACAACGTGTCAACGCCTCCCGAAACGCTCAAAAACCAATTAATTTTAAATGAGATCATGAAGAAAAAGGTGCACCAATCGAGCTCGATCGCAGCTCAAACTTACCGATTAGAAGCGCCAGAAGAGTGGAGCAAACTCGAACCAAACACGGATTGGAATCAAAAACTACGAGAAGAAACCCTAGCTCGCAATATTTAAAAAAAGAAAGAAAGAAAGAAAACAAGAATCCTCAAGACGCTTCAAAAGTTCAAATTTTTCTCCTTTTGCTCCTGATTCCACTTTCTTTCCTTCCACTTTGAATCAAAGAAGGAATCGAAAGGGTTGCGAGGGAATTCGACAAACGAGAAAGGAGATTTTTTTTTTTTCTTTTTCTTTCTTTGGTGAGTTCGGTGGGGTGGACTGCACTTTTCAAATCAAGAGGTCAGAGAGAGAAGGAAAAGAAGCTTCGCTTAATTCTTTTCGCATCTTTGGGGCGGGGCCGACCTAGCAACGCGTTTGGATTCGCTGGAGTCGGACAGGAATTGAATGCCCTCCTGGTTTCCCTGTACTGCGGGGGATGCCATTAGGGTTCCCCAACGTGTACGGTTGGTCGTCGACAGGGCTGCGATCTTGATCGTACGGCGGAGTTTGAAGTGGCGGCGGGATATGCCGTTTCAGTTACGGCCGACCGGATCAGGTTGGTTGCCGGCCTGGTTGAGTTTTGGATTTATTACAACTCCGGCTTATTTGTATTCTTTCTCAGCTCAAATCCACATGTCTCATCTACTTGGATGTCTTCTAAGATATTTGAGTAAATATATTTTTTATTATTTATTTTATATATAGATTTTGATTTTCAGACATCTGGATTTATTTTTTTTTGTTGGTCTTACACTATTATGTCCTTGTATTGGATAAATTACCTATATCTATACCTATTTTTCTATATCTCGGGGCGAATTAATTGCTGCTTATTTTGACAATCAATGTTGATTAAAAAATAAAAAATGATTGTACGACTATTTAAAAAATAAAAAATATTATCGCTATTTATAAATTAAAATAATATTTTAATTGATTGAGGGGTGAAAATGTCAGAACAATAGTTAATAGTTCAATATAGTTGATTTTTGAATTTTTCTTACACGTGTAGGCATTAAGAAGAATTTTTTTTTTTTGTGTTTTTTTTTTGTGCTGAAATGGATATATCATATATATTGGGCACGAATACATCTACAAAAATCAAAGAATAATAAATTCTAAAGTGTACTAGATAATTCCCTCTCTTCTAAGCACAGGGTCTCCCTTGAGTGGTATTTTTTTGAGGAGGGTGGAAACAAGCAAAGGATATATATTTATATATATAGTAGAAAATAACAAAAAAATAAAAATAAATATATAAGGATTAGGAATCTGTAAATTTGCTACAATGATTGTCATAGGTTTATAACATCCAAGGCCCATAAAAATATGAAAAAAAGGGGAATTTGTAACGTACACTATATTAAACCAAGGCTAGGTGTGACATGAATTCATGCAAGGAGAATGGCCATTTGTATTTGAGGACGTTTCATGCACATAAAAGTGGCCATACGTGCTATTCTCCCAATTATTAGCTAGTGGCTGGAATAGAGGGAGATGCCGATTCCACGCTTCGAAGTTCAACTCAAACAGGGCGAGGACAATTTTGGGAACTCATTCACCATGGAGATGGACAGTGAACCGAGCCATGTATGCTTTTTGGTCTCATGACAACTACCAAACTGCCTTTCGGTGGCCATCCGTGTAGAACCAGAATAAGACCACAAATGGGGTCCTGGCGGCGCCACCCACGGCCGAGCCACTTGGCCCGCTTCGCCTGCCGCATAGTTTTTTCGAGCACGCATTCTAATTTAATAAATAAATAAAAGAGACTTTTTTTTGTTTAAATGCATCTCTAAATGAGAAAAATTATATCCTGCACCGCATGCACCATATCAGCAATATACGATAAGCATAATCGAAAATGAGGTGAGCAGAAAAATAATTCAAGATAGATGATTGACAAGGTGCACCGCGATGTTGTCATTGTGGTGTAAAGGATAACTTCTCGCTAAATAATCTCTCTTTATTTGGAAAAAAAAAGTACATGCATAATATTTAAGATGGTACCAAATGCCAACTAACCTAGCTAGTAAACCAAGTCATTTCAAATCTAATAGATTTTTCAAAAATTATTAACCTTTTAGTCAGATCATTGCTATCCTTGGTTCAAACCCAAGGATAGCAATGATTAACTTCTCCCTAAATTATTAACGAAGTCATATCTTTTTTTGCAGTTGCCTCTAGCTCAATCTTTTTCCCCATGGAATCCTTGCATCACCTTCTCATATTATGGCATCACAAGCATGTTTGTTTGTTCGCAATCCAAATGAATAGTTGCTGCTTTTTGCCGCACTGCAGATGGGCTCGTCCTCATCTTGGCCATAATTGAAAGATAACGGAGAATCAACTAGACTACTTTTCTAGATTCCGGGATGGCTTCAAGCTTCGAAGTAGCTGGTCCTTAGCAAATTACTTAGAAGAAGATGCTCCAAGTATGTTATTTTTTAAATTTTTTTGATACATGAGAATGATATTTGATGTTAGCAACATTTGTTTAAAGCCTTAGGTCAATTGAACCCCCCCCCCCCCCAAGGAGTGCAACTGATTGTACCAAAAAAAAAAAAAGGAGTGCATCCATGTGGAGGTAGGATTCATGAGAGCTAGATATGGTCCCATATTCTGGTGATGAGACCAGGCAATAAGATATATGGTCCGAGAGTTTGATGAGATGCATGGATCAGAGGCAGGACTCCTAGTTATTAGACTTCTAGGATACTCAAGCAGTGGGACCTGATCATGAGCCCCCACCTTGGCCACAGGGAAGAAGACAACTTTACCATAACTGACATAAGCAACGAAAAAATAAAAAAAAATGGTCAACAAAAGAATTTAAAAAAACTTTTTTTCATACAAATAAAATTCTCATATTTTATAAAAAAATTTATTAAAAATATAAAAAATCTATTTTTCTGCCGGTTAGAAATTGAGATTTTTTTTTTCAAAACTACTTTTAAGTCTTCAAAATTCAGAAATAACATTTTTCTCTTATTAAGTGTATAATAGATATTTTGTACAATTTTTCTAAAAAAATAAATGCTCAACTAAATATAAACCATTTTGGAATGATGGTCAATCAAATATACTAAAATTATTTTTTCGAGCAACATATTCTCAAAAATTAGCTTCCAAAAAAACTATTTCAATGGATAAGAAAAAATCTTACGAATCTAAAAGTTAAAACACTTATAATGGCATGGACCAGCAAGAGCTAGGTTGCAGCCAGAATGACACAGAGTCTCAGAGCATGATGCTGCCATGCGATGACGTTCTCGAATGATTTATGGGCCAACGTGATTTACCTAAGACAGGGAAAAAGTTCCATTGGCTTGGATTCCTGAGTCAAACTTGATCCAAGCTCACATCAAGGCGGCACCCAAACTCATGTCCCATTTAATTTAAATTTTAGCTCAAAATGAGCCCACTTGAACTCAAAATTCAAGCTCGAAATTAGTTTCAAACACGATTGATCAGGCCCATGTTTCGTCTAGCACAGCTCAATCACACCCCCACATACACCCACCAATAATTATCTCGCACTCCAAGATACATGACTAAAACTGGAAATATCTCATGTCCAAGCCAAGGTGTGCGACCTTGTGACAGAGCCCTAGTTCACTGCGACATTATGGCCAACACCTTGTGGAGATAAAGAATCATTGACATATTTGAGGGGCAAGACACAGCAAGGCAGACAGCAAATCGATGGTAACGCAAAACAAGGAATCATCAAAACAGCAATACTCTCAAACACAGGCTAAAGGAAATTCATGCAGGATGCGGACAGCAGAACCTCCTAAAGCCGTGCTACTTTGAAAATGACACCTTGACACCGATGCGCAAAGGCAATGCTAATAGCAATTCACAGTTCTAAAACAACATTCAAATTAAAATATGCCATTCCGGCCCAAAATAGATGGTACAAAACATACACAAACCATAATGATTCGATATCAATATCTAATACGGACGGCATATCGAATATCAATACGTCAAAAAAAATCCATATTATACCATATCAATACTATGCAAGTATGACAACAGTATGAAATCCAATACCAAGACGGCGAATCTTAATTCAAATGATAGACTTAGCCAGGTTCATGCATGTCAACAAACTACAGAATACAGATAAGAGGGTCAAATCCTCCCCAGGCATTGAAAAAGTTAATCCAACTGCACACATTCACCAACAATATGAACTACTACTACTTTCCATAGGTAGCTGATTCTAATATTAAAGTTAATGTAGATAACAAAGATCAACTTCGACTGGCAATTCCTTATTAATTCTCTCAATGCATGCATTTAGTTTTGTGCATCAAAATGACACGAATGACTGAGAACATTCTCAAAATTTTGCTTTTAAGAGGCCTTTTCCTGGTCCAAGCATGATACATCTCACTCACTTTGACAGCTAGAATATAAAGCTAATAATATGAATCATTCATGGAGTGTTCCCAGTATGTCGTCATCCCTGAACAGATGATACCTGAAATGAAATAAACAAAATTAGTGGTCATTGGCATCGGAATGAAGAGTTATAGTAGGCTACAATTTTCATTGCAGCATAAATAAAGACAGGAAAAGAAGAAAAGAAATCTAAGAACTAGCCAAATGCATTATTACTTCAAAAGCTAATATAACTGGGAGAAACCAAATTGTAAAGTTGTTTAGCAATTAGTTCAGCTTACACTATGCATTATGAATCAATGCAATGTCTTAAACCTTAAACAAAGAAAAAGATATACAGTAAGTTTGCAGGAAAAAAACACAATTGTGTATAATACAATTGTGTGAAAAAAAGGGCCTAAGCAAACTCGCAAAAAGCCTTTGTCTTCACGAACATAAAGTTAAAAGCAAAAGTGGGTTTCTCTCATCATAGCAGCAGAAAATTAAATATACAAACATATTTCTATATTTTATTGATCAATAGTGAAGAAAAACTTCAATAAACATTCACGGAGGGATTAAGAGAGAGAGGAGGACCGAGAAGAAAAAAATGAAAAAGACTGCAAGCCCTGCCCAAAAACCAATACAGAAGGATGGTGCCCATAGTCTCCAAAACTGCCGATATGATTGATCTATGTGTGTAACCCAACAAAACACAAATCCATCAACCAATCACAGATAAATCTTGTAACTAATATGAAGCCACATTTCTGATATATACATCTGCTTGGGATTAAAATGTAAAAGAAAAGGATGGAGAAAAAAAAACGAGCTTACTCCTTGTCGCCAAGTTTTACTTCAGTTCCTCCATACTCAGGTAAAAGGACCATGTCTCCTTCCTTCACGGAAACAGGGATAACATTCCCATCCCTATCACGTGCACCAGGGCCTACTGCTACAACTTTTCCAGAATTCAACTAAAACAAAAGGTAAAAAGATAAACAAATTAAAAATGATCAATTAAATAATAGTGAGCATGTCCATTCAAATCTACATTGAGAAAATGATGAAAAATGTTGCAATTTAAAAAAAAAAAAAACATTGACAAAAACAAGTTCAGGATATATGTTCCGTAATAGCAAGACTACAATAAATTACATTTTCACAGATGATGATATGACAGCCTAATTGAATTCATATTAACCAAAAATAGCATATTTACCCAATAGCCTAGCCGTGTCAGACAATAATGGAACCAACTTAAATAGGATGGTTAGAAGGACCTTAATAAGAAGGCACTTTCATCATCAAACAAGATTAACCTGCATTCAAGATAGTTCTTTGCATCAGGGAAAGCAGCTGTAAGTCAGCTTAGGGAATGCAGGGAAGAACTGCAAGAGAAGTGCATCTGGGATGTGGTTGAGTCTTCCTTGATGCACCTCATACTATCTTGTAAGGGTTTCTCATTTCCAATGTAGGTCATGTTCTAGGGAACACTAGAGTTGGGTCACTGCAGAAAAACAAGCAAATTGAGAGTCTAGCAGCATTTTTTAAGCCTGGTTTGATTCTTTATAAAATACTTATCTAAATTCTCGGAGTTATGGGCCACACAGTAGGGTAGAAGAAGCTAAGACAGCAGGTGCATAAAATCAGATTCTTGTTGGCATTTTGGTGGTAGTATAGACCTTTGGAGTATTAAACAGTGTTAAAATTAGGGCAAGGGACACTCTCCAAACTTTATAATTTATTTGATGGTATTTGAAATTTTTGTTTCTGTCAATTTTGGCCAGAACTGACTGAACTTACTTTTTTTAACAACTATATATGCTTAATATCATACAACATTTTCTAAAATTTGTCGATAGTATGTAATAGCATATACCGAAAGGCTCTAATAATCTGATCTACATTATTTTTGGCCAATCGTTGTTATTATAGTGGTATAATCATGATGTGCTTTAACAAATTAGAAAGCAATGCGTGTTCCTGTAACTCTTCCTTTTCTTGCTTAGATGAGTTTTTTTTTCTCTTTCCTATGAAAAAATTGATACATTAAATGAGATAATGAAATAAAATGGGTTTTTACTCTGATTCTTTTTCAAGCTTAGATTCTTGAAATAAAAATAGAATGAAAAATGATTACATGGCAAATGGCTTCGAATAAGACATGCTTAAATGATGCTTTTCTTGCTCAGATGTGTTAATAAAATGAAATAGAATAAGATGTGCTTAGACAGAATTTTTTTTCTTTCTTACATGGTTATTAAAATGAAATATAGAAATACGCTTATAGGATGAAATTTTAAAAAATGGGGAAAACATAGGAAATTATTAAAGCATAAGATATCTAATGCATCAAACTTTAAATTAACTTAGTCTGAAACTACCAAACTACACAAATAATAATCCTAGATAACTAAAACATAATAAAATAATGTGCAATAACTTTTCTTGGCTATGAAATAACTTTCCTTAACTTTTTTCTTATTTTTTCTATTTTTATCTCTATTAACTTTTCTGACCAAAATTACAAATCGCGAAGTCAAACTGCCAAAACCAAGAAAATTGCCAAAATTGAAATTCTATGAAGAGAACAAAACCAGCTTTTAGAACCTTGATGGAAAGGATGGCATGCAATCATCTGTAAGAAAACTCAATTGACTCTCTTGTCTCTCTATTGAGAGAGAAACAAGAATAATGCTCCCAAAAGATAAAAGTATTGGCAATTCTCAGAAGCACATTCTATTTGTGCATATGTATGTTGAGGAAGGGGTTTTGAGTGCCAAAAGGTTCCCAATGCCATTACCCTTTTGCCATGGCTCTTAGGATCCTCCAATCCCAACACCTGCAGTATCTTCCAACATGAAATAAGCTCCCCAAAAAGCATGCATGCACATGTGCACACATCCCAAAAGAAAGGAACAAATGACATAAAGCAGCATCTGACTATCCAAATTTGCTAACCTCATAACTAATATTTTTTTAAAAAAATATCCCTCTCCATGCATGCCCACCACTATAACAATGCTCTCAATCAAATCCTACAGACTCGATTCTCATGAAATTTTAAAAGGAAAAAAAAAAAGAAGGTGCTTCTAAAATTCCAGGATTTTCCACTACAACCCACTCAGGGTATTTTAGGAATTGTTATATCAACAATCATCCAAAGCATCTTATAAAGGCATGACTGAGGCTTGGTAACTGTACTGGTTGATACGAAGAATAAGTATCAAAAAATCAAGTCAACCTTCTAGGAGTTAGATAACCCACAGTAGATCCTACAGGGAAGCAATCCCCTCAAAATTCTCATTTTCTAAAAATCTCCCCAACTATAATAATCATGCACCAGGATCCCTATCTCAAAGCTATACAATGGACTATAAAGCAAGCAGCAGCCAAGACAGTATGATTATATTACAAATATCTTATCCTTACTGTATCACCCTTCGGAACCACAAACCAACACAGCTTTAAGGCATCTACAGAAGAAAAGATCATTATTAAATAAATAAGAAACCAAAGAACCAACAATTTAGAGGTGGTTGAAGACATCCTTTAAGTTAGAAAGGTATTTTTATCACCTCAAAAAATTATGAAATGTCAATTAAGAAATAAAAGTTAAACATTAAAAACTGACAAGAAATTATTGAACATATCTGCTACCATTGACTTTTTTTCAAAACACGCACCAGTTGATTGCTTCAATGTAGGAGTCAAGGCCAAGGCCTCCAGAGTCCAGACCAACAATGTGCAACCATTGAAAAAATGGCGTGATAATATTGTTGAAAATTTTACATGTGTATAGTTTTCCATTCTCCAGTTTCTTGATTGAAAATCTTGTTGGGCTTGACATCTTTTGATAGAAGTGCGAAGCACCAGAATATGATATACCAACAAGAATTGTGATTTGTCATGGTGTCGATGTTTCTTAAATCATCAAGAAACCAAGATTTTGATATGCCAAATGGTTATCTAGTAAGAATTTAAAAGAATAAGTATTGGGATTTTCAGAGAGTATTCAAGTGTTTTACGTGTCGAGCAAAGCAATCTAAAATACCCATTTAGCAAAGTAGAAAGCGCCCAGCTTTCAAAAGAAATAACAATAAGGAAAAAATAGAAAAGAAAATAAAGGGAGGATAATAAAACCATGAACTAGCAATTGCCTATGCGTAACAACCAACTAACACAGTGTACCTAAAAAAAGAAAATGCTGAAACCTTCAAACCAACATCCAGATACAATTGCAACTGAGTGACAATAAGCACCATATTGTCACGGTGCCAAATTCAGTAGCAGCCGATTCGAGCATTCTTGACAAGGTTGCAAACATAGGACCGTTGGATTCCCTACCACATCCTCATGTGCTCACCATGAAAAGTAAAGAATTGCCCTTTAATGTTACAACCCCATAAACCACAGGTAGGAGCCATAAACCGATCCATAGAGCACACGAAAAACTAATCAAATGCTATTGAAGTGCCAAGCAAGCCAACCAACACAGAATCAATTACTGAAAATAGAAACAGCACAGGATAAACATAAAAGAGTGGCCTGTTCACTATTGGAGCACAAACTAGGGCTCCAAGGGTGTAATTCACCACAAATCACATGAAAAATCCCCAAAAAAATCAGTTCAAACAAGATCCAGAGGCAGAAAAGATAGATTATCTGATTCTTTAGGAGAAGAAAAGGGTCCAAAAATGACACCTTGGTGGTCTTCTCAGGGAGAAGAATTCCAGCATTAGTCTTGGAAGGGGGAACGATCTTCTCAACAAGAACGCGATTAAGGGAAGGAATGAGACGCTTGGCCATGGGCAATGGAGGATCGAGCGGTGGTTTCTTGAAGTGTGGATGGCCCTGGGGTACGGCGATGGGGGACGTTTAGGGCTTGAGGAGAGGTTTTTTGGAAAAGGAAGGGGTTTTAAGAAGGTTCTGGAAAGGCCTCATTAGAATTAGAAATCGGAAAAGAGGAACGTTCTCGAACAATTGCTGATTTCGGCGACCGGGGCTAAAACTCGGTAAAGTAAGTACCCACGAACGATCTGCTTTTGTGTAAAAAAAAAAAAAAAAAACGATCTGCTCTAAACAGATCCAGATTTAATATAAATACATTTAGATTATAAATGATGAACCATCTACGCCCATTTTTTTTAACCTATTTAACTTATTTTGATCTATTTAATGATTTCATCGGGTGAAAACACTACTCATTTAACCTATTTAAAACATGTTTAATTTGTTTAAACTAGTTAAAATCTATTTATTGTTTTATTTCATTCGATCTACTTAATTTGTTTAAACTATTTAATCGAACCTGACATGTTTAATAAATGAATCAGATTATATGTTTAATAAACATATTAGATTCAGATCTGAATTTTTAATCTGTTCAATAAATAGTTCAGATTCGAGTTAACGAATTTTTGATCTGATCCTTATCTAATTTGAATTGATTCAATTGCTACCCCTAATTAGTGGGCATTACTCATAGTATGTGTGGATGGATGCACACAAGTGAAATATTTATATTTGTACACTTATCTTCTACTTATTAGTATTGAAATTATTTTTAATAATTTATTATGTATAATTGGCAGGCATCTTAGGAAGAGAGTAAAAAAAGGGCATTTGGGAGCAACATGATTGAGTTTTACTTTTCTAATTTCTTGTGATTACCTTTGAACATGGCTTATCGAGATATTTTTTATTACTAGTCATATAACATGGCCGCTAAATATTTTCGGATATAGAAAAATTTAAACAATTTTTATCTAAAAAAATTAAAATTAGTTGATTACTATTTTTTGAAAAATAGATACTTTGAGCGAAGTGTTGTAGATCTTGTTGAGATCCAATAGTGGGTATCATCCATTGAAGAATTCTAAATGGAGATATCATAAATTAAAAAAAAAATTATAGTGTTAGGATTAAGATTATACATATGCACAGGTAGTTCAAAGAGAGCAACTCACAAACAACCCGAGTTTGGCTTATATGACAGCATAAAGATAAGGAAGAGCTTTTCTAAACTAGCTTGGTAGAAGATGAACAGAAAACTTATTGAATTTGATATGTTAAATAAAATATTTAAACAAAAAATTAGAGAGGTTATCAAAAGAAATAAAATTGATATACAATAGAACATATTTGCCCAATGGCTTAGGCATTCTCTTCATGAAAACATGAAACATGTAGTCCCTTGAGAAGCATCGGGCAAATATATAATATGAATTCTACGAGGATCCATGTAAGCATATGTTTAGTCCCACATTGACAATATACTGAGTAAATCTTAGATATTTATATAGGGTCAAGAAACTCAAATAACACATCCTAGCTAGTCTTTTTAAAGAAGAACATGGGTTGTGATAAATTCTAAGGAGAATGATGGTTGTTAGCTTGGTATCCAAATTTTGGCCTTCTCATGGATGATGAAACACGTATGATGGCTTTTAACTATAATCACAATTTGTTCCTCATTAGAACCTCAGCTTGCTGATGGCTGCCTTCCACTAGATGGGCTTTTAGTTGATCAACAAAGTACTTGCATCAAGGCAACAGATATGAACAGATATGATCTGATGAATTTGCATATTACACTTGAAAAACCAGTTGGATTGCATAACACACCCAACACATGCATTTACTCATTCTCGGGACCCTTATCTTGAAGATTCCAAACTTTATGTTGCTAATGAGAAATTCATAACCTGAATCCTAATTTTTCCGAAACGGGTCATTCTGGAAACAGTAGTATATTTTGACTCCCATTCTGTGATTCTAGCAAGCATTTCAACCCAAAGTTTGCAAGCTGAAGATGCATAGAAGTATCCTGCCATCAACAACAGGAACCTTCAGATCTCGAGTTGCATTTATTTTAATTTGTATACAGAACATATTAAATGAAGCTTGCCTGCCCATGAGATGACTCGACTTTATTTTACTAAGAACATAGAGACCATATTAAATTAGATAATTGATGGATCCTCCTGTACCATTCTACATTATATCTTAGATGCATCTGCAGTAATCCGGCTCAGAGCAATGGCAGTTTTCGACCCAGACTGACGCCCCAAATGCTTGCAGATGAAGTCACCAGCAGCCATTAGTTTGCTCAGGTCCACATTGGTCTTTATGCCTAGCCCATGGAGCATGTAGACGACGTCCTCAGTAGCGACATTTCCCGAAGCACCCTTTGCATAGGGGCAACCTCCCAGCCCCGCAACCGATGAATCCACTGTGCTGATACCCATCTGTAAGAATAAAAGGTAAGCTGCTCAAATGAAGAGCCAATTAAATCTGGTTTTATGGCTAAGCATCGAAAGAAGTCACCTACTTGGAGGGAGACCAGAATATTTGGGAGAGACTGGCCATATGTATCATGAAAATGGACAGCAAGCTTCTCTACAGGAATGACAGACATGACAGCCTCAAGCATTGGAACTACAGTGCCTACACAACAAAAGGGAATAGTGTTATTATAGGAAAGTTAAAAGATACAAACAATAATGTCTCACTAGCAACACCTAATCAGCGACCATCTCTGGTAATGATTTTTCTTGTGGAGACTGGAGGCATGAGAGAATCGTTTGATTTTTCAAAATCAGTATCTAATTGGTCCAAGACTGTATAGAGGTAAACTATATAGAGATCTGACGTAATTGATCTGCAAAATTCTTTTTCATAAAGTTTCTTTTGTCGTAACTCATAAGAAATGGGGCCCAGGCCACACTAGAGCCTTTAATATTGCTAACAGCAAATCTGCACTATGTTACATATATGTTAGGCCTCAATCTCAAGTGCTAAAGTGGAGATCATAACTATCATATTCTGTGCATGAGCATTCTGAATAGAATGCTATTGCTTTGCACACAATCTCCTCCGATAACTCCTTAATCATGCTATTGGAGAGACTGACCTATTTCTTGTTATGAAACTTTCACTCACTTTTGTTGTTCTCATTATGGCATCTACCTTCTCACAAGGAATTACATATGTTTATATGCTCCAAATCTGTTGAAGCTCTCCAAATTTCCATTTTTGTGTGATCATTTACGTTATGTTGTTAATATAGAATTTTTCCAAGTGAAGTGGGCAATGGCACAATGGTCGCACCCCTCCTCCAAACGGAGGAAGTCCTGGGTTCAGTTCTTAATATGGTGTTTTCCCTAAAATTTGGACCTAGGGGACCTAGCCCCACCCCCCAACTCAAAAAAAACACAAAAACACAAAAATAACCAAAAAATCATCCATTATTTATAGAATGAGTTGAGATAGAATGGTACTAACAATTCTGCACACCGAAATGCACTCATACTACTAGACTACCAATATTATTTATAGATCTTTGTCATGGTTGCAATGTGCGCACAATTATGATTGAGCGAAAGCCCAAGTCTTACCTGGAGTACCAACTCCAATTGTATCACCAAGTGAAATCTCGTAGCAGCCCATGTCATAAAGCTCTTTCGCCACATATGCCACCTTTGATGGAAGCACAGATCCTTCTACTGGACATCCGATAACACATGACACATACCTATCAATTTAAAATTGATTACTTAAAAGTCGGTAATTGTACTAAAATTTATAGTCTTCAGGTGCTACTACTTTTAGTTAGATGTTTAAACAATAATTTGCAGTATAGATACATGAATTTAATTGCAAAAATTTTGCAGAATAAGATATGTAGCATTATAGAATAGATTGGACACCTTATTGACATTTGTGTAGCTCAAAAGACCAATAAATATTGATTTTGATTAAGCAAACTGATTGGACAGAATTCTTATGCTTAAAATCATGATCTGACACCGCAATCCATATTGATTTACATCCATGCCTCATAATTTAACATGGAACCATAGTAAATTAGTAAGTAAAACCTACCCACGAACAGGAATTGAAAGTCTTCTTGCAGTGAGGGTGACATCGCGATAACGGTTAAGGCTCTCTTCTATGCTACAATTGATGTTTGACAATGAAAAGGACTCGGAAGCTGATGCAAAAATAGCTACTTCCTTTGCACCTGATGCAACAGCTGCCTCAAATCCCTGAAACATATGATACATAACCATCAACTTTTCCACTGATAATGACCGAGCAAGTATATTATTAGATTCAGATTTTTAACAATAAGACTTACTTTAAGGTTGGGAGTTAAAACAGGAAGTTGTGCACCTTCTACATCTTGAATTGCTTTCATGACATCCTTTGAATCTGCCAGCTATAAGTCAAAAATTAAATTAATAACACAATTATCCAAGAGGTAGAATTTGCAATTGAAGTTGACAAATAATTCGACCGAGGTTATTAGAACAGCCAAGCATGCTATTCAGAACTCCCCAAAAACACTTATAAGAAAAGCCTGAGTTTTGTATATTGTAAAGTAGCTCATGCTAGCCCTCACCACCCCCCTGCCCCCCCCGGACAAAAAGGACATAAAGTTTAATTTACTATTTTGGATTCTCAGCTTAGGAGTCCATCTCAATATTACAATTAGCAAAAAACTATAGTGGGCAGTTTGGATTTTAACTGATGGCTTGCTAGTTAAGCAATCAATGCTTAAGTGTTTAAGTGGTTCCTCATTGCTTTTATGAAAAGTTTGATAAATGCCATCGCAAAATCATCTTCTTAGGCATAGCATGCGGATAAGTTAGACAATGCACTTCTCCATAATTGTTTGGTGGCAGACTTAACAAACTTTGGCTGTTGGCATGCAACCCAAAGGGTGATGCTGGATCATTCAAACACAAATCAGAATTGATCTACTCCCTATATCAGCCTCCAACCTCCCACGTTAACTTTGTCACAGAACTCTAATCTTCATATTTCAAGTTAAAGGCAGCTTCAGGTTCAGCACAAAATTCCATTTTCCACATGCCAAAGTTTAGGTTCTTGTTAATGCTACCATAAACACTCGACCCCAAAAATACATGTCTTGATATCTTCATGCATCAAAGGCTGAGGCCTGTATTGGCTTAAGATATATCCTGCTTGAAGAGATCACCAAACAGAATTTGCAAAGTGCTAATGAAGATCCTAGTATATGTGGTGGAGGGTGTGGGATGTGAAATATTGAATTGCTGTATGGTTTACATGTTTATGGTCCTTACATGATTTCAAAGTACAATTATGGAAGATGAGGACATATTGTGGCAAATCTTCATTGTTGGGTTGCCGCATTGGATTGTGAACATCCTGTTGAGTTGCCAAGGTTTGCCTGTTACATAGCAATATTGCTCATCTATCACTAAATAGCCACCCAAGTTAAAACTAGAATAGCCAAAGCCATATTTATCCCGCTACTCTGTCACTTCCTTATATACAGTCTAACAAGCAACCTGCAACTTTCTTGATGTAGACTCCTGCAATAAAATGCCTTTATTATTCAAAAATTTACATGTTTGATCAGCAATGAAATTGAAAACAAGGTGTAACATTAGTCCAAAATTTAGTCTCTCATGATTAAACATTGTTTTTTCATGAATTAGACTTATTGACCAACCGTAATTGTTTATATAGGACTATTTGTCATGTTAGTGGAGAAACAATGCACAATTGACAGCATTCTACCACTTGGCTCCCAAAATTCCCATGTAAAAGAGGCATCTTTCTTGCTCATCTAAGTTATATAGAGAAATATAGCCCCTGTTGACAGCAACAGAAAATGGATCAAATTATTCCTCTATCCCATGCAACAATTTCCAAAGAGTATGTAAATCTGCAATCACTTAGAGCACTTCCAAATATTTAGGACTGATTCAAGCAAGGTATCTGTAACCAGTTTGGGTTCAGCACAAAATTTTCCTCAACAAGGAAATAAGACAAGCTCCAGCCTGGGAATTTAGCTTGCAACACAAAACTCTCTATTCAACTCAACTGAGCTCAATAATATACACACACATATAACTAGTTATTATTTAGTGTTTATAAAAGAAAACCTATCATTTATATCTATTTATTTATTTAATACTAAGTTATAAACAATTTGATGTACAAGCAAATGTATCTTAACCAAGACATCTAACTGGTGAAACATTTACTAACTTAAGCCGTTGATTGAGGTCTAACTTCTGATATTCATGCACTTTGGTAATTGATGAAATCCCTATTTCTATGGTTCATTCCACCTTCTTCCTTCAAATCACTACCCAACAAACTTTCCCCAACTTTGCTGGTTTCTTCAGTAACCTCAAACTCTCAAGGCCTCCACCACCGACACCTCCCCCACTGAAATTCAGTGAACTGTAGGTCCAAACATATAACAAACTCAAAGAATTTTATTTTAACTTATTCAACAACATTATTCTATAGGAGAGGATAAGCAAATGAATATACTGGATTTCAAGGAATATAAAAAGCATCCCACGTAATGACGAGACAAGAACTGAAATTACCTGTGGTACCCATTTTGGAGAGACAAAACTTGTAGCCTCTACGACAGATAATCCAGAGGACACCAACCTCTGTATCAGTTCAATCTTGACAGACATGGGTATAATGGTCTTTTCATTTTGTAAACCATCTCTTGGGCCAACTTCCACTATCTTTACAAATTTTGGCAGACCTCTTAAAAACTGCAGGTGCCATCTTAAACAATCAAATGATGCCCCATTGTATAAAATTAGAAATAACAAGCAAGCATGAAGATAAAATCAGTATCAAAAATTTCCACATTACATAGTGAAAACATTGCAGCTGCATTACAAAAACATATAAACAAATACATAAATAAATAAATAAAGAAGAATATACAAAATAGAGGGAAAAAATAAAATTCTGAAGCAAGGACAAGTTTTTTATAAATGCAGATTGTTTGAACTAATTTGAAAAGTATAACATTTTCTCAAATTTATTTTTTGTAGGTATTATCCAAACCATGGTCAATAATAAGCAGTACACTTAAAGTTTTATTTCTTGAGATTCACATAAATTTTTTATACATCTTCCCCAAAGGTAGTTAGTTCAACGGTTCCATCCAAAAAAAAAAAATAAACATAGCAATTCTAGATTTCCCATCATAGTAGCCAAAGGCAATTTCTTATTGGTAATGAATCACGTCTGAAGTCTTGTTGCTATCAATTGCCAGACATCTCATTTAATAAACCTCAAGAGGAACACTTAGAAAGACATAAGGTCAGAAAATTGCATCTTCTACAATTTATAGAAGCTTATTCATTGTCACTCTATTACTTAACTACTATTAATGGGAAGAAGAATTCAAGAATATATCTTGAAAAGACATCATAGAAAGTTTAGCACAACAGCAGAAATATACTCGAACAACTCAAGTATGGAAGGGGCAACTTTTTTAACAGTGGTAAGTAGAATGATATGGCTGACACACTGGATAAAGAGATAACTTTACACCCAACTGCAGAATTTAGTTTTGTGGGTTGTAAATTGCATGAAACCACTGGATGTCTTGTGTAAGGCCTAAAATGCCTATGCACGAAAAATCACACATTTTGGAGGCCTCTTGCCCATGCATCAAGACCTCTCATATATAGTCTTACTATCATAATTATGCATGTTGATTTTTTATTGATTTGATGCATAGGGTAGAAGTCTCCAGACAATGTGACTTTTTGTACATTGTGGGCCTCAATCACATCCAATGATTTAGATTTACATGTTTCAACCCTTACTACAATTGCACCCATAATAAAATCTCTCTCTCTCTCTCTCTCTCTCTCTCTCTCTCTCTCTCTCTCTCTGTGCATGTGTATGTATCTCACATCCAATCGTTCAAATGTACATTTTTCAAACTTTAACATTGAATTTGCAGTAGACATAAGGTCCTCTCTTTACACCCTATGTATGTTACAACTTCACCAATATTAATACACGCCTTTCATGTGTCATGTGCGTGCAAGTGTGCCCATGTTTTCTGAATCATAACACTTCCCAGCAACTACAGAATAATTATTAATTAATATATTGATAAAAAGCTCGAAATCAATTGAACCTTTTGACAGTCAAAAGAAAAGGAATATTATAAGTCACCTTGTTTGCTAGACCTCTTATTTGCGTGTCATTGCAAGATGAACAATAGCAATGATCTTGCATATGCCATGAATCACAAACAGAGTCAAAGACTATTCGACTTCTACGTGTGGCTTTCAAAATTAAGGGATCTCTGCAAAACTTATCCTTTGGCTGCCTTCTCCAGGCATATTCTTCCCTGCAAGGAGAATGAAAAACATACAACACATGACCTTTTTAGAAACATAAGCTAAAATGGAACCAAATATATGGAAAGCAGGAATCAAAAAATAAATAAACAAAAATGCAAATTGTGGTACTGAAAGAGTAAAACAGATAATATTAACAAGTTTTACTAAAAATGACCATATAAAAACTGCAACATCAATATTGTCAAAAAAAACAATCAAGCTATTCGATGTTTCATCTGTTTTAGGTGTTTTTACAGCACCAATGTGACTTGATCAGAAGCTAAGTTAGAATCAAGAACAAACAAGTTGTAGTAACCATCGAGAGAGAGAAATAACATGAATATCTGGTAACACCGATCTTCTAATGGATTGCCAAGTGGGAACCCTCCTTGAGAACAAGTTATCTCCATTACATTTCCTAGGAGTTTGTCACAGGGTCAAGTTCCACTGAGCATCTCTTTATTCCAGACCATTGTATGAAAAGCCACATTCCCCAGTTCACAGACTTTACTTCTCTAATAGATTGATCACGAATTCTGTGGCACCATCACTTTGTTAACTTCTTATCCAAATCCTAGTTAGAGTTCTGTGACTTTACCAGAAGCAATTGGCTAAAAGATTCAGTAAGTTGGCATTTACAACTTGATTCTGCATCTTTTACAGAGACAATCTGATCTCCTAAAAAAGCAGGAAACAAATTATCATAATGTACAATTTCAAGAACATGTATGGTGAAACTCTTGCCCTGTAATAAATCCTTTTATTTACTTGATCTCTCCAATTTGGGGCATTACATCATCTGGTCCCATAATTCTGTCATGGCGACCAAAGAACTATCCAAATCGATGAGAATTAAAAATTATATATACAAGTATGTAAAGCACGTGGAGACCAATAAGCAATTCACCTGCCACTCTTGCTGAACTATCTTTATTTTCTCGTCATGCATCTAGTCTTTTAGTTAGATCACAATTCACAAACTTTGCACTTCTAACTACTTCTAATATGAGTTTTATTTTCTTATTTTTGAGAAGGGAGGTATTGAAATATTTGTTGTACTACTTGTGTTGAATAAATACAAATTTCATAGAGTGGGTCATGTTAAATTATAAGCGAGGGCTATAGTCTACTACAGTGCATAATTTAGGTACACTTTCACTAGTGGATTACCTTTTAGTGTTATATTCTAACACTTGCTCCTCACCTATCACTGAGGATAGCATTGAAATTAAAGATTGAACCCAATTGTAGGAAGATTAATCAACCATAACCATAAACAAAAACCATCAAACCTTCTGCCAACTATTCAGCTATGAAAACTTGAATTGTAGTGTTACTACAAATTTATATAATCAAACAGTTAACGAAATGCCAAAGATTTTGATCCTTCATATTTTGTTTCTCTAGAATTGAATTTCAAATTTATCTATGCACGAAGCCAGAAGCCTCCTGAACGAAGGTTCATGTGTAAGAAGACCAGGTCATTTTTAGGACGACCACCTTATTACACAATATTAGAAATGATTTTAGTGCAAACAATTACACTAAAGAAGATCTTTTCTAAATGAAAAGAAACGTATATTTCTCTTGGCAACTTACTTGTTCATCTTGTCTCTCTTTTTTTTTTCACATGTCCAGGTGTAGATCATGTCTTTTCCACTTCCACTGATTGCTAGATCATCATCAGCTATTAAGGCAACATAAATCAATCTTGTTTGAGAGTTTCTTGAACCATTCGGGCATTATTTCAACAAGTTATATACATACGATAGGCTTGAATGCCAGAAAAATGGAAGATTAAACCATTAAGATCATCTGATTATTGGAATTTATAATGTCAATGATTGTGGTGGGGGGGGGGGGGGGAGAGGAGGACGGGTTGTGGTATAGAAATGAAAGCAGATAAATAGGCAGGCATGATAAGAAAATAAAGATTTTACTATAGAAGCATTAAATTGCTCATAAAATAGCTAATAATGGAAATATTAACAATCAAAAAAACTCAAAAGATATCACCAGATGATCAATGACAAATTCAAGCACAAAGAAGAAAAACTTACTCGCAGCTGTTAGAAGAGCTGCATTCTCTGCCTTCACTCAAGCAATTACCAATTTCTGTTTCATCTAATATAGGCCTGCAACCACTAGAACTGCACCTTTGAAGCCTTCCAACATAGTTCAAGTTTGGCAGGTTGTCGAGACCTATCGGCTCCTCTAAGCTGGACATTCTGGAACTGGATATCGAAAAGGAAATTGGAATAAATGCACGTGATAAGCAGGTAGTCCACCATGAATATTTTGACAAAATGCTTGATGTCCGCATTATATCAGTGCAGTACAGAGAAACACACCTCAGTAATTAGCAATATGCAAAAGTTCAAGTACCTGATCATCGTGCAAACAGATCACATGAGAAGTAACAACTATTTCCAACTTTTACATGCACAAACAAAAATGTGATAGCACCCATAAAAGTGACAGCAGTATATATATCAAACTAGATGGTTCACAAATCAATGGATTGGTCCTCACTGACACGGAAAAATAAGGCATCTTAAGAAACTATGTTAATCCTAGCTGAAGTTTCTCAAAGAGAGATGCAAGACACATTACTACAACATATAACCGGAGAACATTAAGAAGATAAAGCATGACCACATTTTCATATTTAGGCTTGATTATAATACTTTGAGTTTGATGCCCACAATGTAAAGTTCGATGAACAACTCAACAGCCACTTTTACTACAGTCAATCTCATCTCTTTGAAGGAAACTGTTATGGCTATTATTATAGGCCAGTTAAGTGTATTCAACGACATCACGACTCATAAAGAGTAATACAAGTTGAGTCACTTTAGTCTGAAATTGGGCACGCATGTATGCTGCAATATCCTGCATATCACAAGGCACTGACTTGTGCAAAAGTTCATACAGCTCGGTACCACTACACACCGATTTACTCCTTATTGTCAGTTTAAGTTACACTATATACAAACATTGAACACACATGATATCTTATGGCCAAATTTGCTAGTACAAGATTAATTTGCCTATTCTACACATTGAACAACGATGTGCTAAACTTACAATTCAAAGCTACCACTAATTACAAAGAACACAAGTAATGAAGTCGGCAAAGACACAAGTGAAATATGAGAATTCAGTAACCCAAACAGATCACATGCATTGGTCCAACAACTTAACTTCCACAGATCTAATTACACGAACATGCTCATCCGAACCGACATCAAGAACCGAAGGGAACTTAAAACATAACTCAGCAAAAGAAGGAAGGCACTGCACAATCAGCCATTTCAGCAGAAAATGAGCTAAATACATCCTCCCATGATATTCCCAGCAATCAACTTAAATTAACAGGTAATAGTGATCGATTAAGAAAAGAAAACAACAAACATGCGATAAAAGCTGAAATTATTAGCCAAGAAACATGACAAGCCCTATAATCAAGTTCGAAAACATCGACAGAAGAGGGCTAACCCTCAAAACTCAATTCAACAAAAGGCGATCAAAACCAAAAGAGAAAAAGAAAACGGAAAAAAAAAAAAAAAATCAGCCGACCTGAAATCGAGAGGAGCTCTACAAACAAACCGATCGATCCGAATGGGAATGAATACAGGGGAGGAGATCTGGGGTTTTAATTTTTTTCCCCCAAATTCAAATTAGGGATCCAGAAGACCAACAGAAATTGACCGACCAGTTGATTTTGAATTTCTTGGAATCAAAGCGAGTGTTTGGGATTGGATGGGTCTGAATGGGTGGGTTGGTTGGGGAGAGGGGAAGGTGGCGTAAACGCGCAAACGAAGGAAGTTAGCTGAGCGGTCCGTCGTCTTTCCCTTTTTCCTGTTTTCGCGGCGTTTGTCCGAATAAAATAAAAAAATCGCCACCACAAAGAGAGAGGGAGAGATACAGGTGCCTTTCCTTTGATCGTTTTTCCCTGCGTTCGGCCGCCTAAAAGAAAAAATCGCCACCACAAAAGAAAGACGGAGACGCGTGGGGTTGGCACGTATTTTACAGTTGGGTGGGCAGCCGCGTCGGTGATCGCGTGCCTCGGAACATGACGAGGAATTGGGACCCTCCCGATTTTAATTTAATTAATTTAATCTGGGATGCCCAATCCAACCGTTTATCTGATGGAGCTATGGAATCGTTTGATCTGACCGATGGACGGCTACTGATTGACGTAGTTGATACGCCTGGAGTGGGCACACGTGGAGTATTATTAATGGGCCAAAAGAGACCTGAAACTGGACAACGTGGAGAAATTATTACCTACACCTACAATGCTAATTTTTGTAAGCCTCAGATCACCAAACACATATCTCAATGCACTATTATATAAATTGCCTATCACTATTGATTACATGTATAGCATGCTAGTGCACGTAATGTAGGCAATAATTTCTCGATAATAAGAAAGAAAGAGATACCATTCAGTCACAACATGTGAAGATCAGTCATAACACATATGGGACTTTTTTTTTTATTATTTGAAGAGTTCGTGTAAGACAATTCAACTGAATGCAGCGAGAACTGGTAATTGAAAAGTTTTACTTCATTTAGAGTCAAGTTTCAATAGGCAAGCATATTTTAAGATATAATTATTTTTATTTTATCTATTAAGTTAAAAAATATTTATATAACATGAATTTAGAAATTGAAGGATGTACAACGAAAGTTGATACGGTACATGTATACAAATAAGCTAGAGAATTAGTTGGGAATAGTTGGAAGAGGTCTAAAAGATCTCAAACTATGTGTAATCCAAAATTTATAATAGACCTAACTTTGGACCGATGCTCAATTTCTTGTTAGCGGAGGCTAGATTTTGGTCAAGACTAAGTGATAGACATGGGCCAGGCAACCAAAAAGGAAAAGTCTAGTGACAACTAATCCCATCCAATTGGGACATATAACATAACATGAGCCACAAACTAAACAACTCTTAAAACTAAACTTACATTGATTATTTAATGATTAGATAATCCATGCATCAAAGAATATCTAATTATTAGGTGTGTTTGGTAAACTAACATTGCCCAGCGATTAAATCATGCCATGCCTGCATCATCTTTGCTGTACCACGAAAGTTCTACAATATTTTCTACCCCTTAACTTTTTCTCTTTCTATTTTATTTTTTATATTTTATATTATACATAATTCACAATGGTTTTCCTTAATATAATCGATGGATAAATATAAGAAAGATACATTCTGTTTTGGAATTGATTCATCGTTTCGAATATAAATAGATTGGATCATGCTAACTTATTAGATTATTTCATCATCTAATATATCACCGCATTGCCAAAAAAATAAATTGTCATACACGTGAGTCAAACGTTATATTATTATAATGATTTTATCTTTTATACACTTATACATCCTGTGATGTCACAGATTCCCAAAAAAAAATACTACTAACCTTAACATGAATAATATATTTCAGTATTTTATGATGTGGACTCTAAACCTGAAGTCAGCCCATTTAGTAAATAGATCAAAGCAAGTCCGGCGATTATGACCAAAATTTATTTATACTAAATCCGTACCTGTTTGTCTCGGGTCGGATGAGTTGGTGGGTCATTGAGGGAAAACTTGAATGACATCATAAGTGCTCGCTGAAAACATTAGGCAGTGACTTGGCATTAAAATAGACAAGAGCAACACTTACAACTAATGAAAACATTTGGGTAACATAAAGGGTAATAATAAGCCAAATTTTTGAAATAAAAAAAATATTAAGGGTGTAAAGGGGCCACAAATCTTTTGTCCCATACCGCTTGAGTAGTGAAAAGAATTATGCTTATAAAGGGTCTTCATTTTTTTTTCCTCGCAAAATGCCTTTTGGACAAAGTCGTGAGAGGTATCTTCCATCCTAAAAAGATTGGGAGGACTCTCTAAAACGGATAATACCTCGTGACGGAATGCAGCCCATTTTTTTGCTCTAACAAAAAGAATAAGAACCACTCTCATCTATGAGGGCATGTAGGAGTGTTAAACTTTCACCAAATGAGTTGCAAGAATGATGTATATAGACTCTTTTTGGTTAGTGCAATGGGTGACTCGGACTTCCACTCATATTCTGCATTTTTTTTAATGTTAATTAATTATTTAGATATTATTCTACTAACTGCATCTAGTCACATTCTAGTCAAAAGTACCATGAATTCTTGAGGATATTGTCTTCTAATGGTCCATAATCTCATTTTATAAGTGCAGCAGTGCATCAAACTTCTTATCAAGGTGTTCGTGTCCCATGACGTGGTAATATGATGGCGACTGATTTTATATTAAGTTTCGATGTATAATAATTCTATCTTCAAGATAACCAATGCTATTATTAATTTCTGATAAATTAAAAAAAATAAAATATATCTGAGTATCTGTTTGGATGTTTCTATAGAACTATATTAAAAATCTTGCATAAGTCGAACCTATGACCCATATGCCTTGCATCTTTTAAGAGCCTATCTAAATTCCATCCTTTGGACTGCATGAAAAAAGGAGATCCATAAAGATTTTTTTCTTTCCATAAGATTTGGGATGGAAAGTGTTTGGTTGATAGAAGCATAATTAAATAAGCAGTCCAACCTACGAATCCTTCAGAATTTTTAGCCAAATTCTATAGAAATATTCAAACATATATGCTCTAAATAGAATCTTACTGCTACTGCTTTTTTAACCTGCTTCATCGGATGAATTAACTAAATTAGGTAGTAATAAATCACTAGTATTAAGAAAAATGAACTGGTTAAATCTCAAACTTCGTTGATCATGCCAAGAATCTGAAAATAAGAGGGCTCGAACACGTACGTGCCTTTGGAAATCACTTATACATAAAAATTCCTTATTCCACTGTTTAGGGATGACTCTTTATTACTTTCCTCATGTACCTCATTAGAAAACACATGAGACAAGCCTGTGGTACTTGGAGTATTTTCATCAAAACAAGTTTCTTTGGATGAGTTAGTTCCACTGACCAGTTCACCATTTCTCTCTCTTTTCCTTCTCTTCTTCTTCTTTTTTCTTCCCGAAACTTCTTCTCCTTCTTTTCATCTCCTTCCCGAAGCTTTCCCTTCCCCATCTTCTCCCGCAATCAAGGGAGGGCGACGGAGTTCTCGGGAGGGGCCGACCCCAAGGCCGGCGGTACTGCAGTCAAGGATCCACCACTTAGACGATTCAACCAAAGATGCACTAATCGCACTATTCTCTCTTCTGTAGCCTTTGTCTGATAAAGAACTGAGTTGCTGTCTTAGCATTGAAATAGCATCCTGAAGTTCAGCAATTTCAGATATCTGCATAAAGTTGATCAAGCTTGTAAGAATGAGGCATCTTAACCCTGAAAAGAAACAAAATCGGTAATGCCATTATCCAATCTCACCTTCACCTGTAGTGCAGACATGATCTTTTAAAAACAAACCCATAAAAAGTGAAATGAATATCAGCAATGAATGTAAAGAAAAAACAGTGCATTTACTAGAAGGCAGAATTTGCACGTACCTCAAGATCGAATGTCTTCTCACTTAATTCACTTGTTAGTTTTGAGAGCGTCTACACAAAGGTAAAAGTTATGCATTAGACATCAGGATTAAAAGATCATCAATAATCGACAGCAGTAGCCAGAAAGTTGCTGATGGAATTTCTCCAAGTTAGGATTCAAGCCACAAGCATTCCTTTAGATACTTGCTTTTTGATTCTTGTCATTATTTGACAGAAAATTTTGTCTTGCTTTTACTATCATGCAGTTCTCCATAGATGCAAGGAGCATTCCACCTTTTGGTGATGCCACAGAGAGCATTCCTGACCAAGATGCGGATATTGCTGTCCTTCAGGATCCTCAGCATCTTTCTAGGCACCACGATGGAAGGAAACGGAAAACAAAATTTTGGCAAGTAATTGGTGTTTTACCCACCATTTTTTTTAAATATGCCAGAAGTTGGATTGCACATATCCACTGCCACATGGTTTGTTTCTTGAAAAAAAACAAAAGAAAAGTTCATAAGGTCAACTTCGACCGATGCATCTTACAGGATGATAGGTGTGGAGGTGTGGGCTTCGTTATCAGGAGCCCGGATTCTAAAGTAATTGCGGCCAGGGGCTGCCACTTGTTCGACACCACTGTGCCAGCGGCGAAGTTGAGAGCAGCTTGGTTGGGATTAAGCTATATTCGGCATGCTTTGCTGAGGTGAGAGGTCCTCTTGAAGGTTGACTCTACGACAGTCATTAGGTGGATCCTACAGGCATTGGGTAGGGTTGGCGATTACCACCCGCTGCTGAGAGACATCCGGACCATGGTTTGTGACGAGATGGTGATCCATGCGAGGTATGTGTTCAGGAAGGCTAATGGGGCCACGAATTGGATGGCTTTATTTGTTGCTGATCACTTTGGAGACCACCTATGGGTGGGCGAGGCGGAGTTACTTAGTGCTCTTCGTGATGTATTACTTTTTGATTTTTTTAGGTGTATCCATACACATTATGTATGATACTTCCGTTTTAGCCAAAAAAAAAAAAAAAAATCTGCATAAGTTGCTCCTGCTGTCATGATAGTGTTGTTATAGATGATGGATTAGTTTTAAACTACATGCAGTCTTGTTGATTTTTCTGAACTATATATTGCCCAGCCTTTTTTAGCAAGTACTTTCTGTGCATGAAGTTTGCCTTCAGAGCTAGCCAAAAAAATATCTTTCCCTTTCCAGGTCAAATTGGAATGTAGAAATGGCACATAGCCCCACCATTATTAATGAATTTATGATAAGGCTTTGCAGTGTAAAGACTATTTTTTGTGGGCTTCCATATCAGTATATCAAACATTTTAAAAAAGTTTAACAAAAAAAAAACATTTTTAAAAAGTCTAAACGATAATATAGCCTCCATCTTTAACTCAAGCTGTTATGCCCTCGGTTAATTTAGACCATTTTAATATCTAATCTTAATAATTTCTTTAAAAATTTAATTTATACCATTTTAATGTATTAAGGAGTTATATGTCCTTGGTTAAAGTTATTAATGATACAAAACCTTGCGATTGGGAGAAGGCGGAAGGTTACATTCGATGGAGGGTTTTCGTTTTTATTTGTTGAGACTACAGGAAAGAAACAGCTGCAGCAAACCATTTAAAGGAAAAAAATTAATTATTTTCTTTCTATTCTTTTATTTATATTTTATTTATGTATAAAAAAAACTAATTTTTCATCAAAAAAAAAGGCACCCAAAAAATAATGGCTTCCATCCTCTCCCATTCCAGCAGTCACCTCATAATTAAAAGATAGAAAAGATTGAAAAGGAGATTTATTTTTTTTATTACACCGGCAGCTCACACTAGTCTCGTGTGAGTGTTGCCTACTGAATTAAAGGACAAAATACTCCACAGCAATGGAGGGACATGTACACATCGGATACAGATAATATCTCTAGAATGATGAGCAGCGAAGGAGGCGAATCATCAACAGCTCTGTTCGTCTTCCGAAATATATGCACAATCTGAAAGATGTCACACTTCTGCAGTAACCATCGGACGTCCTCTGAGAGTGGATGGTTGGAGACCCCCGACTTTCTCTTTTTCTTTTCCATTTGTGTGAGGAGTTGGGGGAGTAAGTTGTGGTTGGAGTCTGGATCCAACGGATACATGCAAGCTCTCTGTCTTGAAGTTTGAAGCATCAAGCATGGTTACATTCTTTCAGGCATGTACTGCCCCCTCGCTAGGGCTGTCAAATGTTAATAGTCTTGGCTTTATTAGCCTTGATATTAAGGGTTGGATCTAGACTATGGTGAGTCAAACACATTAAGGGTAGGCTTGGATGGGCCACTTGGAAACATGATAGAGCAGTTGGGCTTCATCAAGTAATGATAAACATTTAGCATTCATGTTGCATGCATATCTGTATGATTGAATTCAAATCGGCATTACACGTCTAATAGATTGGAGATGCAAGTGGGACCTTGACCTGACCTCTATCAAATTTGATTCGAGTACCAGCGCAATATAGGTTTCAAAGCTTCATCTTAGTCATGTATGGATCTTGACATCTAGTGAAAATAATCAATCCAATTAGATCTGCCGAACTTGATTAGAAATGACACGAATGAATTCAAAAACTACGTCTGCTAAGAATAAATTGGTTGATCTATATACACCAAAAGATGGTTTGTGTATGATCCATATCAATTCAAGTTTGTAGCCAAACCAAACCCCTTGTAACTCTGTGCTATAATGATCGGTAACATTGACGATGGAATGTAAGTTGGTGGTTATAAATGACATAGATTAGTTCATCTTAATTATGCAAGACTATCTTGTATTATTTTTAATGCAAATATGAGTCATGTTATATCATGAAACAAGAACAACTCATCATGGCAAGGATCTAGGTTAAATTTTTGAGTTTGGATCTTCTCTAGCTATTGGACATCTATTCCACCACTCATGTAAAGAACACCTAAATTCTTAAGCTTCTTTTAAAGAAAGAAGAGTTACAGCGGCCATGAGAGTGTATTCATCAAAGCATTAGTAAGAATCTCTAATTAGATGGGGATTAGAGTTCTCTTACATGCATTACATATGCTCTCATGGGGTCACAGCTATCGATCATCTCACATACATCAAATGTTTCAAGATCTACTTTGATCTTTTTAAGTACGGTCAATACTAACAAGAAAGGCGAAGCATCCTATAGGAAATGAGATTTATCCTAACAATTTTAAGGAAACATAACCATGAAAAATCCAACTATATTTAACTTTTTTCAACAAGACAAAAACATAGTTTTATTTTCTCTCGAAACCTATAAGTGTTTGTGTGGGATTCAGGGTGTAGTTGGGTTTGGTAACAACATGTTGTGACCTCTACCATTTCCCTGCTGGAGGTGATTGTTTGTGAATTTCGGTATAAACACATTATCAAAAATGGAGATATCTATTTGCTACTTAATTTGAGATATTTTTAATGGAAAACGAGTTGTAGGCAAAGAATTACACAAGATGGCTCATATCTTTAGCCATTAAAGCACTCAATCCTAATTATTTATCGAGGAGCAAATTGCTTTACTAAACCTCATGCTAACCAAAAACAACCTAATTCGGACTCATTCCGATCTTAAAAGCTAGAATTATCTGAATTCGGTCTTCAAAATATTGGATATAGTTCCCATTAATTTTGCCCTCAAGGACCAAGGGACTTATTTAGTTTGCGGGAAAAAAAAAGTTAATAAAAAACAGAAAAATACTTCATATTTAGTTGGATTTTTTTAAAAAAAATAAAAACATGACTTTTTCATGAGAATGATATCTCCATATTTTATAAAAAAAAAATTATGTGGGATACACAAATGTTTAATTCCTACCTGTTAGAGTTGATTTTTTTTTTAAAAAAAATAAAACTATTACGTAGAATGGAATAAAGTTTCTTTTTATTAATAGCCATCCATCTCATACATCAGAAAACTGTGTCCCTCGTTATCGCAAAGCAAACTCATTTCTCTGATCTTTTTTGCTGGATATTAGGTGGCTTGGTGCAGCCTTCAAGCTGATTTTTGTTTCTCTTTTCATTCACATTGACCACCAACTCACTGGTGTTAATGCCATTGGAAAAGCCGCCTTTCATTCCAATTCAGACCGGCGGGCCTCGTCCTAGGTTTTTGCCTTTTCCTCCCTCCCTCTCTTCCGGGCCTCGAGGGACTTGTGAAGCAAAACCCAGCTCTGTTGCTCCTCTCTTCGTCGTCTTCTTCTTCTTTTGATATCAGAACCCATTTGAGATAGCTCTCATTTGCATTTGCCTCTGTTGCTCTGTTTTGCTCTGTTTGCTCTGTTTTCCAAAGCCAAATAAAGAGCTCATTCTCTTCTCCAACTCCTCTTCCAAGATGATCACAACTGCCGATCTCCACGACATCCTCAAAGCGATAGTCCCGCTCTACGTCGCCATGGTCCTGGCCTATGTCTCTGTCAAGTGGTGGAGGATCTTTAGCCCAGACCAGTGCTCCGGCATCAACCGCTTCGTCGCGCTCTTTGCCGTCCCCCTCCTCTCGTTCCACGTTATCTCCACCAACGACGCCTACGCCATGAACTACCGCTTCATGGCCGCCGACATCCTCCAGAAGCTCATCGTCCTCACCGTCTTGACCATTTGGACTAGAACTAGCTCCCGGGGCTGCTTGGAGTGGGCCGTGACTCTGTTCTCGCTTGCCACACTTCCAAACACTCTGGTGGTGGGCATTCCCTTATTGGAAGCAATGTACGGCCCGGCCTCGGGGACCCTAATGGTCCAAATCGTTGTTCTCCAATGCATAATTTGGTACACATTGATGCTCTTCTTGTTCGAGTACAGGGGAGCTAAGCTTCTGATCATTGAGGAGTTCCCCGACACCGCCGGGTCCATAGTTTCCTTCCGGGTGGCCTCCGACGTCATCTCGCTCGACGGCAAGGAGCTGCTGCAGACCGAGGCCGAGGTCGGAGACGATGGCAAGCTCCACGTCACGGTGAGGAAGTCCGCCAGCTCGCGCTCGGAGATATGCTCCCGCGGGACGAATTCCAGCGTGCCCATCACACGCTGGCCGTCCGATCTATCAAATGCCGATATATATTCGCTTCAGTCATCGACAATTCCGACGCCGGGGGGGTCTAGGTTGGATCACACTGATTTCTATTCAATGGTGAACGGGAGGAATGCCGGTGGAGTGAGCTCAGGGCATTCTAATTTTGGGAGTGGGGCTTTCGACGAGCAGAGCATGGCGGCGGGCATTCCGAACGGGAATGGGGTGCCGGACGCCGAGCAGCTCTCGCCGGGGGGTGCAAAGAAGAAGGTGAACGGCGCGGAAGGGGGCAAGGATTTGCACATGTTTGTTTGGAGCTCCAGCGCCTCGCCGGCGTCGAATGGAGGGATTCATGTGTTTAGAGGGGTAGAATTTGGAAATGAGCACGGAGGAGCTGCTCACCCAAAAGGCGAGTACTTGCTGTTCTGGTTTATGTTCTACTTTTATGTTTTATCCCTGTTGAAGATATAGACGTACATGCATGCATGCATGTGCTTTCTCTTTCATCTGTGGACCCTTCCTTTTGTTGCTGATGATAAATGTCATGTTTATTTCTGTAGAAATGGAATCAACATGTATGTAGTTTTGCTTCTTAGTTTAGATGCATTGATTGCAGTAGATCGATTAATCTATCATCTAGTTTATTAGTAAGATCATATGATAAATAGATAGATAGATAGATAGATAGATCATCTGGTTAATTGGTATTGCATAGACCTTCCTGCTGTTACTGATGATAAATAGATAGATATATAGATCATCTGGTTTATTAGTAAGATCATCTGGTAAATAGATAGATGGATAGATAGATAGATCATTTGGTTTATTAGTATTGCATTACCCTTCCTTCTGTTACTGATGGTAAATAGATAGATATCCTTCTGTTATTGATGGTATATATCATGTTTATTTCTATAGTAAAGGAAGCCACATGTATGTAGTGCTGCTTCTTGGTTATTTTTCAAGGTAGGACATAAATATCGCATTCAAAGTTACATAAAATTTGCTCTATGTTTATCTCGGAAATTACCATACTGTTGAATCCATCTCACTATTTACTGTATATTAGATGTGGTTTCTCAATAACCATGATGTATGTTACCTTCTGAACCTGACAACACCTGACAAATGGTTGTAAATTTGTAAAGGCTTGAGCACTTCACCCAACAAAAAGATAAAAAGGCATCCCCGCCAATGTTGCTTATTTTCATTGCCTAAAGCAGCGTGGTGCAATTTTTATCTCTATAGACTTTACAATTTCTATTTGGCCACCTTATGCTGGCTACTAATCTTCATTTCTCTGACCTTAGATGAGGATGGGCCTACTGAGCTCCTCCCAGAATCTGAGGCTGATGTTGAAATCAAACCGACTTCCATGCCACCTGCCACTGCGATGACCAGGCTTATTTTGATCATGGTCTGGCGAAAGTTAATTAGAAATCCAAACATCTACTCCAGCCTTATTGGTCTCATCTGGTCCCTAGTCTCTTTCAGGTTATGGTCATTCCAAAATAGCGTACCTCAAAAAGCGAGAAATAGAGAGAGAGATCATGCAGGAATCTTAGAATCTCATTGTTACATTTTGCAGGTGGTATATTGAAATGCCTGCAGTTATTGCTCGTTCAATCTCCATACTCTCCGATGCAGGGCTTGGAATGGCCATGTTCAGTCTTGGTATGTCAAGTTTCTAACTTGTAGTATGCTAACTTCAGTTTTATCCCTAACCATGATCCTTAATGACTGAAGATATCTGTTCAATTTCCAATCCACCTCTTTATTCTGAAACTTGTATTAAGGAACTTGGTTTTATTACTGCAGGTTTATTTATGGCATTGCAACCAAGGATTATTGCCTGTGGCAAGTCAGTTGCCGCATTTGCAATGGCTGTCAGATTTGTTGCTGGCCCGGCTGTCATGGCTGCAGCCTCAGTTTCTGTTGGACTTAGAGGGGTGCTCTTACATATCGCAATTGTACAGGTAAACAAAATCAACACAAACATTGCATATTTGAAGAGCGAAGCATTGAGTCGGAAAACATCAAAGTAATGTTAGAGGTCTGGTCTAACTCAATCGTGTCCTTTGTCTTTGTATTCTTTGGTGCGAAAGAAACTAAGATGAGCATGGAAGTGACTTTTAACATTTCGCTGCTAAGCGGCAGAGACTAACCAAGAAATTTTGACTGGTTAAAATTTTCTTTACATGCTTCTAGCTATTTGGTTGGCTGTAGTTGGTACTAGTGACTTGATTAAAGATGGTTGCTGCTCTAATAAAATTGTCATTTTTAATCACAGGCAGCTCTTCCTCTAGGAATTGTTCCATTCGTGTTTGCCAAGGAGTACAACGTGCATCCTGATATTATAAGCACAGGGTACAGACTCTACCTTCGATTCTTTGTTTACCTTCTCATGTATTTAAGGGTTTGTTTCTTAGGAACATGCTTAAGAATACACTATCATGATACACTTGAAAATATCAAATGTATGGAGCAAACCATTGGAACTTTGTATAAACTTATTCCATTTCCTAAACTATCATCCAATTCGGAGGCTTACTTATTTGATGGCAGAGCTGAAATGCTTCCTCGGTTCTATGATTTAACAATTCCTTCCACACAATGTTCTACTACTTCTGTCCATTTTCAACAAGGAAATACAAGAAACGAGACAATGCCAAATGAGCTTTTTAAGGACATGAAGTCAATGCACTCTTGTGCTGTCTACAGACTCCTGTCTTAATTGAGCGGCATTGGTTGGTGGCGCTGGCCTTATTAGATCTGATCGTCTCATGCATGAGAAATTCATTCGCCAGTCTGAGTTTTGAATCACAGTTCTTAAACTGCTTGAACAGCGACTACTTGTTGAAGCACTCTGTAATTGGCATGTCTCTGAATGTCAATACTCGATAATATTTAGTTCTGATACAATGCTTAATGATTTCAGGGTTATCTTTGGAATGCTGATCGCGATCCCCATCACGCTAGTTTACTACATATTGCTGGGACTCTAGAACTCAAAGACTTGCTGTATTTTTCGAGACAACCAAGTTCAAAAGGATTCTGAAAGATTTTTGACCATTTTGTAGTTTAGCATTCCCTAGTCTGACTGGGATAGATGAGGTTTTGGTATCTAAATTTTTTGGCCAAAAATAAGTTTCAATTTAGGGACTTGTGGCTTACATAGTTTACACGATCAGGCTTTGAACCCCTGAATTTTATTTTATTTGAAAGCAGCTTGTGTTTCAATCTTCTATATGAATAAGAATGTAAAAAGGTCATATTAGTAACTGATCATTGTTTTGATCCAATATGAATTTCACCCTGGAATTTTCACTGCTCGAAGGTGATGTAAGCTTTAGTTATATGTGTCCATTGATTCGTGTCGAGAATACTTTTAGAACTGGACCACCTGAATTGTTGTGATAGTTACCAGACCAACTGATGCCGAAACCTGCATCTTAAACAGAGGCAGGAAACAGTTTCTTTGATAATTTGAGTAGCCATGTGTAAACACCAGCACCAAGTTCCCATAACTTTGAGTTTTCTTAGTTCCGACCAATCTCTGAATCTATTATATCTGCTGTAACTGAAGTATATGCAGGTCTATCAGATGAATAGACCGTTCACAAAGGTATTGTCTGACCCGGGGGGTCAGAGAAAGGAGAAATATTTTCCGGCATGAAGCCCGATATCGAGATGGCGTATCTGGATTCTATGAAGATCAAACTGGGGGACTTCTATCCATCTGCGGCTCATTTTAGGATTCAATAAACAATGACATGGAGGGCTTTCCAGGAGAATATCCACAGGAAGCTATAGATAGAATATCATTGAAGGACGCTTGAGTGGAAATGAAATCCTTGTACTAGAGGGGTCTACAAATTTCTAAACTGAAATCATGAATAGTTGAATCAGTTTGAAACTGAATATGAAAGTAGCCCAGGCTGACAGCTATAGATTGAAATCATTGTAGGTCATCATAGTGAATATAATGGACAGTTGTAAAGCTAAAAGGTGCAGAGGAATATTGTTTTTAAATAATAATGATCTTTTTTACCAAAAGAATAACAATGATTTAATATCAATTTGTTTAATATCCAGATTAGTTTACATACAAACATATATACCTACAAACATGCATATTTCAGTATAAAATGTTGCACTAAGAATCTTGGAGTTTCTCCTACCAAAAAATAAAGCTGTAAGTTTGAAAACATAGTAAATTTTCATGTAGAAGCCAGCATGGGCCATGGCTGCTGAAAGTGTCATTAAGGCAGCCGTGGCATTACCATACTAACAAAAAGCATATTCCCCTTATGAAGTTAAATATATGAGAAGTTATCCATTATCTTGTATTGGTTATGTAGAACTGGCCTTTTTGAGCAAAATGGTGGAGGGATCCACCTGTGGCTGCATGGAATTACTTAGGAGGCCTTGTTGTTAAGCATGTGATATCTTTGGAAAAGGCTTGCAGTTTGAGAAGCTAAAACCAGCCCTTGAGCCATATTTTGCATCATCATGCCATCCACACACGAATCCATTCAGTTCTTTGCCATCTATAAAGACATGAATCCTTTCAATTTCTGCCAACTTCTACACCAGCTACGATATATATCAATGCATGTCCACAAGAGATCATTTGGAATCCCTGAAATGCGAGGTGAGAGATCGCAGCATCAGCATGCAACACTTTGGACCAAGCAAACCTCACCTCATACTATCCAACATGTCTCACAAACTGCTGACAACTGAGAACAGACCACAGTTGGGCAGGCTCAGGTGCATTGGATAACATCTTTCCTCAAAAAAGTTATTGCACTCATAGCAGAGCGGAACCCTGTCTTCAATCAAGACCAACGTTTTATCAATTGCAATTGGACAATACCAAAGATTACAAGATAGATTCACCCTAAAAACTTTATCTGGAATGTACAAATTTAGCAACTGTAGTATCTCAATCTGTCGTAAGTGTCGTTGAGCATGCTTGTTCCAAATTTGATAGCTACGTGGCATTTGCAAAATCTATGCATGCGTGCCTGTCATGTCTTCGTCTATAGAGAGAGAGAGAGAGAGAGAGAGAGAGAGAGAGAGATTCCTTCTTATTGTTGGCCAAACATTCATTTTATACAAGATCTAGCATCGAGGGGGTAGTTTATGGATGGGTTATGATCCAACCTGTTTAACTCGTTTATTGTAGTAAAACCGTAACAATCGTTTTAATTTTATTCTTCAAGAAACAACAAAATTAACACCAACAAATATCACCACTTTTTATTCATAAAATGGACAATTACTCTAATTAATATATTCTAATTGTTCATGTTGATTCTTGTTTAATAGAGCAAGCTGGGCTCCTTGAATGACAGAAAAATGTTTCTTGTCACCCAACGCCAGCTCCTTTTTATTTTTTTTTGGGTAACCACCTCCTGCTCCGTGAATGGCAGAATGCATCATCTGTATAGGCTCCTCTTAATCTGACAGGAAAGAAGAAAGGTTTCCTTCAGTCAGCTTAACTCGAATCTCTTGAAAGAGAACAGGAAGAAGATAGAAAAAATTTCGAAAGTAGGACTTAAGTCCCATTTTCTTTCATCGATCATAAAAAAAAATCGATGTACATAGCCTCTATTTATAATGATGAGATCCGCCCTTACACAATTTGGGCAGATTCCTATTCCTAATCCTAAGATTCTCTTTTCTAAAATAAAGTCACTTTTACATCAACTCTACCTTCTGTCATTTCGCCTAATTCTTCTCGAATAAAGAGTTATGTAAGGTCAAAATCTTATCCAAAAAGAAAACTTTCGATTTGATCGACCCGTTTTATGGCTCAAACGATCATGTCGTAGATCTCAAAAAAAATCTGATTTAGAAAAAATTCAGCTCATTTGAACGTCATATGACCAAGTTATGGTCTCCGAAAGTTTAACCTACAATTTAATTTTTCGATGGGGTGGATTTTGCTCCTGGACTCTAGTTAGCCTTACTCGTAGTGGGCAAAGTAGTCCACATCGGACGATCCTCTTGAATCACCTCTATGAAGTGCTTGCTGCAGAAATGAGATGTTAGAAATAAACTAGCATATATGCCTTATAAGTAAGTTATATAATGGGGAGCGGGGGCGCCACGTAACTGTTCATTTAAGGAAACAAAGCGAAAGAAAAAAAAAGCAAGGAGTTCCTAATCCTCTTTTTTTTTTTTTTACCTCATGCCAGATACCAAAGTAGTCTTGATGCATGTCAAAAATTCCCTCATGTCGAGATGTGTTCAAAAGAATCTAATATATCATATTTGGAAGCTTCAGTAGATGGCCAAGCATGGTTATTTGGAAGCACTTGACCAATGAATGCTCGAAGAATTTGAACCCTCCGTAGTGCTAAAATATATCATATATATTAGTTTAAAAAATTCATGAAAAACATGGCGATGGAATTTCAGGATGAAACCATTTCCACTGCATCTGTTACCGTTAAGCTCTCCAAAATGAACCACATTAAATGGAAGGATCCACAAATTTCTAAATTGAAATCATGAATGGTTGAGCAAATTTGAGATAGAATTTAAAAGTTGCTCATGCTGGCAGCCATCAATTGAAATCTTTGTAGGTCATTACAATAAATATAAATGTACAATTTTAAACTTAAAAGTACAGGATAATATGTTTAAAGTTAAAATTGATAAAATGACTCTCATTCTAACAACAATGATTTAGTGCCAAACTTTATAATATTTAAAAAGTTCACGTGCATACACATAGATGAAGATTTTATGGTAAATTTTTGGATAAAAGCTGTCATGGGCCATTGCTATAGAAGGTGCTTTTAAGGTAGTCACAGGCTCACAGCATATCTAATGGTATAATCTTTGATAATTATGGATTGTCCTATATAGTTTGATGTATTGAAATTGATGACAATTCTTACAAATTTATAATCATCTTGTATTAAAACAAAGTTTGCATGAGAAATTGTCTTGTGATGGTTGCATAGAAGTAGTCGGTAAGCCTTTTCAATACCCATGCAAATTATGCTCTAAAGAGTATACCAAAAGTTTGTTTTTTTTAAAAAATAAATTTTTAATAAAGGGTTACAGTTTTAGACACCATAATCAGCTCATGAGCTAAATAATCAGATGGCCAGCACATCAGCATATTTTTGATCGTGATGTCATCTACACATGCATCCTTTCAATTATTGTCGGCATCTACACCATCTAATGCATGTTTGTATGCAACATAGCTTCATTGACATTGACCATCATCTGGAATCTCTGAAATCATCTCAGGGGATTAAAATCCGGAGCATCCTTATTAGGAGATGAGAGTTCTCAAAGCTAGGGATATATATCGGGGTAACATCTGAGCCCTAAAATATCCCAGCATCCGAGTATGCGACATTCAATTATATTTCGATCTAGCCTCCTTAGAATAGAGGTAAGTCTGAGCGTGTTATTAGTCTTGAAGTGATGTACATGCCATGTACCAGCTTCTTAATGAGGATTTTTTTGTGCATGCATAGAGATTCTTTAGTTTACTATGGTTAAAGGTGGGGTGATATTGTCAATTAAAAGTGATAAGTAAATATCAAGTATGTAATAAGAAGAAGCGCGTCCTAGTTTAATGATGAAAGCTGGATGCAATTCTCTATCTGATGCAACCATAGAGTACTAGTTAGCACTGTCACCTCCTCCATTGTTGTTGCTCTAATGAGATTGATAAATCCATATGCCTTCCACTTCTCTCATATGCATTATAAGCGCATTCATTGTTATTCATCTTTTAGGGTTTAATTGAGTCATGGTTCCTTTTCACTAATTTCAAATAAATCATTTAACAAATCTCATGAAATAATCACTTTTTGTAAATTCTTTCCTATAGACTTGTAATACATACATGTGGGATAAAAGAATTTTAGACACTATGAAATTCAAATTTCAAGATTGTTGGATGAGATATTAAACCATTGAATACAATCTAATAGGATCTAGCCCTATCTCAATTTGTTGATATTTCTCTCCATATGTGACATCTAAGACTAAAACCCCGATCATGGCAATCCCATCATATTTATCAAAAAAAAATCTACAAGGTTTAAAACATAAAAAAAGAAGTATGCTTTGAAAGTTTGTCTCCTGTGCATCATGCCAAATTAATAATCTTATGGCAAAATACAATATTTTGAAAAAAAAATGGTGATCAGGGAAAAAGTACAACCTTTTGTTTTTAGTAGATGAACTTAATTTTTTCCCTTTTTTTTTGCAACTTTCATATTTAAATTTGATAGTTTGTGTGAACCGTTCTTTTATTTTCTTCTTACTTTTTTTATTATAATTCTGTACACACATACGCATATGTACATATACATGGGTTACATAATGAGAATCCCTACTAGATATTACTTACAGAGCCTATCAACACAACCAAGCAAAGTTAGACTTCAGCTTCACAAAATTTTGGTCACTACATAAGTTATGATAGATAATATTTGTTGCAAAATTATTTTTGATTAAGTAAAACTCATAAAATTGGATAAATATTTTTCTTTAAGTGATGTTATGAAAAACATTCATAAAAATTTGTGTCTAGCAACCCCATTAAGAGAAAAGAAAGAAAAAAAAGAAACTATCAACTTGGGTAAGTCCCATACAAGTTTTACCATTCAGATTTAAATGTCATGAATTAGGAAAATATATGTCTAAATTTTATCACAAATATCAAAAGAGAAATACTTGAATGACCACTCAGTAGCACCAAACTACCGCAATCTAATACCACTATTAATTAATTGGTAATATGCTAATGCCAAATATATCTTCTAGGTATCGAACTAGACTAATTGGATACTAGTACAGTTCAACAGGTTGATTGGGGTTATAAGAGGCGGCTCTTCAAAGCCCTAATATTCTCTTAGTCTGTTCAAAACTCCTTGTTTGAAGCCAAGCATCCTCAATAAGTTGAGGATGACAATGACATATGATGCCAATAATAATGACCTTTCTTACGGGTGAGTCTTTCTTCCCTATCTCCCTTCTCCCTTTCTCATTTCCATTGATAGATCCGGAGCTCTTCAATCTTCCCATCAACGCTTAAAAATTTTCAGTCTCTCTCTCTCTCTCTCTCATTCTACTCTCTCTCAGTTCCATCGCTAGATCCTGAGATCTCAAAGGTCCCCATCGACGGCTGAGCTACTCAGCCTCTCTCCCCCCTCCCTCTCTCTCTCTCTCTCTCTCTCTCTCTCTCTCTCTCTCTTCCCCTCTATCTCTCTTCCTCTTTCTCCTCTCCCTCTCCATTCCTCTCCTTCTCCTTCCCACCCTCCCAATTCTTATTTCGGTATACCCCGGAATGGCATAGTATATATCTGTATTATATCAATTCGATTGTTGGCCGGTATAAATTCTTGGACCAATTTGACGAATCTTGCCTAACTTGGTCCAGCCAGCTTTTAACTTTGTACACAGCCAATAACCACAATCCAGCAGACCAACCGCAGCGAATATGAACTCAACAACCTCACTACAGTACATTAGCTCATACACTCATGTAGCAATTGCGGTCAATCGTGTACAACCTATCACTACCCTCACATGTATGCCACGTCAGCCCACACCAAACGGCAGACACCACTTCAGCGAACAACTTTCATGTCCCAGATTCCAACCTAAATCCACACACATTTCAGTGTCCCATACAAAGCATCATCCAGCTGATCTCCATTCCCTATCTCTTTCTTCGTTCGAGTGCCTCTAAATAGCGTCCACTCGATCTCTCTCGTGCGAGAAACACAGCAAAGTGGGAACACCCGCACTCACGCACATATTCCCTTCTCGGTCAGACCACAGCACTCCCTAGGATCTACCTCTGTGTCACTTTGATCGGAGGAGACGTCCAGCATGTACCGGAGCTTGTCGGTTAGCCGGGACGGGGGCAACCCCGGAGGGAGCGGCGCCGCCGTGGCCATGCCGGGTTACTTCATGGGCTCGTTCTACCCCATGGAGATGGGCAGCGGCAGCGGCGGTGATGCATCCATGGATCGGGCCCTCATCGCATCCCGGAACCACCGTGAGGCCGAGAAGCGGCGGAGGGAGAGGATCAAGTCCCACCTCGATCGTCTTCGGACCATTCTTGCCTGCGACCCCAAGGTTTGTTCTAGAAATTGCACCAGACTGTACCACTCTCTCTCCTCCTTCAAGAATTTATAAGGCTGGTTAGACTTAGGGATACAATTTAATTTTCTACTTGTTTTTATTTAACTCATGCTTAGCTTCTAAAATTAGCAGTATCTTGTAAAGAAAACATTTGGATGGATTTCGTGCAGTGACATGATATTCAGTTTGTTTTCGTATGTGGAGAAGTTGTCATACATGACACTTGATAGAGTTTGTCGTGGTAGAACTATGGCCTTCTTACTTGTTAAGGATTATGAAGAACTTTCTAGGGTTAGGGTTTGAGAAAGTCACTAGCTAGGGTTTCATATAATTCCTTTTAACTATATGTGATTTTAGGATTGATTCCAAGGCGGAACGAACTTTTTCCTTTTGCATCAGAACCAGTTGACAAGGATTAGGGTTTTTGGAGCGAACTAGCTTAATAGGGATAAGTGGGGTTTGATGGAGCCTTATGAGTTCTTACTGTGAATTATTTGAAGTTGCTTTACCTTCTACTTTTCTTTTTTAAGGTTAGGGTTATGTTCATTCCCTTCTGTTTGTCTTCAATTATTGTTTTATGCTTCCTCCATAGACAGACAAAGCGTCCCTTTTGGCAAAGGCAGTAGAACGCGTTAGAGATTTAAAGCAGCAGACAGCCGAAATCACAGAGAACCAGCTCTTCCCCACTGAAAACGACGAGATCGTTGTTCTTCCCTCCTCCAGCTCCAATGGTCAAGGGTCAGTGTTCGAGGCCTCGCTGTGCTGCGAGGACCGGTCTGATCTGCTGCCTGAGCTCATAGAGACCCTTCGGTCCCTCCGCCTCAAGACTCTGAGAGCTGAGATTGCGACGCTTGGTGGGAGGGTGCGCAACGTGCTGGTCGTTGCCAGAGAGAAAGAAGAGTATGACGAGGAGGAGGCGGAGGATGGCGAGGGTTCCGGTGGTGCCTTCCTGAGGGATGCTCTCAAGGCTCTGGTGGACCAGCCAGTCTCCGACGACAGGTCCAAACGGCGGCGTGTCCAGGACCGGAGTTTGGCCTGAGGACCCTCCTTCTTCCCTGTGGTGGTGATATTTGTTTTTGGCTTTGTGTTTGGATTTGGAGCTTCCGCTTCTTGATGGTGGTGATTTAGGGTTTGTTGTGAGTGTCAAGTTTGGAGATTGCAAGGAAGAATGACATTGCTATAAGCTATTAATTTACTGTAATAACGGTATGCAGAGAAACTGCGCTAGTGTTGATCAAGCAAGAGTATGTAGATTAAGATTAGTTTTGGAACTACACAATGGGAGATAATATAGTCTATCATACATGGGCCATGCCATATATTGCTAGCTTTTATATCCGCATGGAGTACTTATTGTTTTGATACTGATCTATGTTCTTCCTTATCTTTTTGCTCTTTCATAAGAAAGGAGGAGGGATTTGAAATGTATATCACATCAGAAGAGTGTGATCGATGCAAAATATTTGTGAGTTGGATGACGGCAAGTCCCACGAACATTTTGTGGAAAGGATCTTATCCACCTTCAATTTCTCAAATTGTTTGTTTAGACTATCTTGAAATATTACGGGTATAAGGAGGAGCTTTTTGAGTTCTTGGTAGATATTCCATTTAGGTTGCAAAGGAAGTGAGGGAGAGACTTAAGAATAGGGATGGAAGAGAAGCTGTGGTTAATTAAGTTTTTAACTTTTAGAGTATAGGATATTCCGGATGGTCCTAAAGCTGGTTTTCTATGGTATTCTGGGCTCTTTGGATGGATGGCAAGCAAGCTTCGTATGGCTGATTTCCACAACAATACTGCTTGTAATCTGTGTAAAAAGATTTCGGTACAGTAAAAGGACTTGCTGAGGGGAAGAGATCGGCACTAGTGCAGTAACAGGAGCTAGAGCTGCAACCAACGATTCGGGCGTGCAGCAAACAGTGGATTGGCTTGGCTTTTGATAGCTTTGCTTGGTGGATATTCTCATTCTCCCATACAATTTTCTCCTTTAAGATTCTTCCACCACTGGAAACCTGATACCGGCAGCCTTCAAGAACAGCATCGATCCCAACAAAACCATGGGTTCTCTGGTGGTAGAAAGAGAAATCTAATTATATTCCGACTCCTCTACTCCTAAGCTGTCCATGTGATTATAGCTCATGTTTAGCTCGGTTAAACACACAATACAAACGCGCACACACTAAAAAAGCAAGGTAGCTAGGAGTATTAAAGTAATGGAACTATAGAAATGGCCAGTAGGCATGGAAGAGATCACAGCTGTGATAGTATTTTAAATCTCCAAATATATTTGTCCAAAGAAAATCCAAATATTTACAACAATGAACGACTTGTAGAAAAACCATGCAGTTTGTAACTTATGAAGCAGTGCACAAACGAAAAATAAGGGACTTATGAACAATATATTAGTATATACAAGGAGGTTTCGGGTGATCATGAGACCCTCATGGGAGTGTCTTGTGATGAACACGTAGTGCACCAATGGCGACCATCTCTCCTCTATTTGCGAGGGACCACCTCCCTTCCCCCGAGCCCGCCGGACGAAGGCGTGCAACGGGCCCGGCGCGCGTGCCGGACCGGTGTCAGAGGCCGCAATCATGCGTGAGCCAGAGAAAGCCAGACAAAAGATGGAGGCTTTCCTCCATTTGGCCGTGTGTGCCCCCAGGCGTGGGCACTTCTTTTTCCATTCCTTCTGCAGTCCTTCTCCCCCTCCTTTTACGCATTCATAATATTCTTTTTAGCTAGCTTTTATCATAGTTTTTCACTTTTTATCCAAGGTAGGGAAGGGGAGGGTGAAATCTAAAAAGAGCCGAGGCTTTTGACGTGCACGCTTGAGAGCAATGATTATCTGCGTGGGAGGAAGAAGGCAGAAGGATGAAAAGAAGAGGAGATCGAGCACAGTTTCATGGAGGGATGTTTGTTGGTCGGCTACAGTGGGGTGTGTGGTGGTGGGTGGTTAAAGCTGCTTTGTCCTCCTTTGAGTTCGAGCTATGTCTCGTGCCAAGCTTTTTGTCCTTCTCTTTATGATAATGTCAGCATCGCGTAATGCTTATAGGGTGGCCAATGGGGGTCCGTTGCCGTGAGCTCAGTAAGTCTCATGAGCTATCTCTGTCCAAATCAGTCCAAGAATGGCACTGAGCTCAAACTTAACCTGATTTTTTTTTCAATTTTGTTATTATTATTATATTATTGTTGCTCCTGCTTTGTTGTTGTTGTTGTTGTTGTTGTTATTATTATTTAAGATACAGGAGGGAAATCTCATTTCATAGGAGAAGAAAAAAAAATATATGGACCGGTACGAGAGACATGGACCAAAGGTTTTATTGAAGAGATTGTAGCAGGGTCAAAAATATTGGGGAATAAGACCAGTCAAGGTCCAAATATCTGGAAACTAAGATTAATGCTCAAGTCCATCTGGTCTGAAATTGGCCAATATGAAATGATTTATTCTAATATACGGCCATTTCTGCCCACATCGAACATTCTCCTGGCGGGGTGGGGGCCCAGTGGGGCTGCTACGCGGGAGTGGGCTTGTCCCTTCCTCCCCCCCTATCGCTTTTCTTTAGCAAAAAGAAAAAAAAGAAAAAAAAATATATGGACCGGCACGAGAGACATGGACCAAAGATTTTATTGAAGAGATTGTAGCAGGGTCAAAAATATTGGGGAATAAGACCAGTCAAGGTCCAAATGTCTGGAAACTAAGATTAATGCTCAAGTCCATCTGGTCTGAAATTGGCCAATATGAAATGATTTATTCTAACATACTTGTGGATACATACTGCGTTGTTCCGAGTTATTGGGAACTTTATTTTAATATCTTAAATGGACTTATTAATTATATTCATAAACTTAACTAATTCTTAAGGCAGTAGGACTTAATTGTATGGCCACCGGATAAGTTGATATTCTGGTCTCTTATTTACTGAATATTGGGTAAATTCTGGACAAATCATATATCGTCTTTTAAAAGCTTCACCAACTTTCCATTTCTCCGAAAATAAGTTAACATTTCTCTCGCGCACCCAAAAAAAATAAAAAAGGGACTAAAACTGAAAAAGATAGGCTGATATCACTGGTTCACTAGGATAGCTATGGGCTCATGAGAAAATTCACCCTGAGGTATACTAAACTTGGCCACCAAATCATCTACCCTAACTGCTTGTTTGTAATTGTGTGAAAATTAATGTCATCAAAAAGAGGCACCATGCAGTAAAATTGTGCTCTCAACTAGTGTTGGGATCAAGGGATTGCCTCATTTCTTTTAAAATCAGTGTGAAGATCAAGTAATAAGGATTGCAATCTCAATCCTTGCAGCTTTCGGTTTACGTCCCTAACCAAACAAGTTTTTGCAATCAAGGGGCTATTAGCATGAAACTTTGCACTAGACTACTGGTAGGAAAATTTGTACCAACTTTATCGTAATCTAGAAAGATACTATCTTGGGGGACATCATAGCTAGAAATTGGTGCATATAAACATTATTTTGAAATATTTAAGCAAATCATATATGAAATTGCTTATAGAAAGCCTAATTGTATAGTTTCAAAACTACGGTCAAGCGAAAAACAATCACTTGGAACAATCCTTCGGCGCCCTTAGGCCTGCCTTTATATTGATCACTTGTAGAGAAGCCTAATTAAGGAGAATTGAACTGGATTATATGTGTATACTTGTTTGCTTGTGGAACTAGTCAACGTGATTATATATAATCTATTTGACACAATCTGTTTGACATTTTGAAATATCCTTAATAAAATTCCCTAGAAATCGTTTTAATGTTGGCAATACAAGATTTGGTTATGCGCTGTCTTGGGCCGAGCCGAGCCGCACCAGCAATGTTCCTATCTGTTCAAAGCCTATCTGGGCCGGAATTTACAACTCAAGGCTGTGCCCCCTCCTGGTTTGAAACCAATTCTCAGAAGCCGAATTCAGGCCCAAAATGTCTCTAGGCATTCATACTTTTAGTAATATGGCATCAGATACTTTTAATAATAAAACAAGCAAGAGATCTGGTTCAATCCTACTATCCCCCTAGGGCTTCACCAGTGCAAGAGTAAAAATATGAAGAAGAAGAAGAAGAAGAAGAAGAAGAAGAAGAAGAAGAAAGATGGAGAAGAAAAAAAACCGAAAACTGAACCAGGCCTTACCTAAGGCCTGAGGTGGGCCTGCTCTTGCCCATTTAGCCTAAATTGTTATGCCTAAATTGTTATGTGTGCGAGTCTATGTTGTCTACAGAGAGCTGCACTGCATTTCTTAACTGAAACTTACGAAGTTTACGATCATCAGAAGATGGTGAATTGCAGCAGATCAAGCTTGACAGTGGACATGTCCAAATGTTTGGCAAAAGAAGAAAATGGCGCGACTGGAGCAAGTGATATTTGAGATATTAACAAAATTTTCAGTACGATTTCGATGTACTGCGATTAAAAAACTGACTCCTTTAATCATCCATCCAAGAATGGATCTCACGGCATCGTTTTCTTAGCAAGCATGCATATTTTAGTGACATAGCAAACACCTGACATTAGTCATAGAGGATCACATTGTCTTGTTAAAGCATCATGATGATCAGCAAGCATCTCTCTCTTTCTCTCTCTCTCAAGTTTAGGCAGCATAGCCCTAGCATAAATATAATCATTAGCATCAGCATATAATATAATACATCACGTAACCGGGAAAGAACTGACTAGGCCGAATAACAAATAATACAACCCAAGTGTTTGGCCACGAAGAAAGCTACCTAATCCGCGGACTTGTTTGCCTCTCTGAAAATATGTGCAGCTCTGAACGTCCCAAGAGTAAAAATCCTCCTTCTTAGGCCGTCCAAGCTAGGAAGAGAGCTACCAGGATAGGATAGGATGGCAATACAGATAACCAACTGATAACCTTGCACATTTTGTATCAGCATATGGTTGTGACTCCGTAGCTTTATACCATTTGCACAAGCCAAGAACTCATATCATGCCATGTAGGCTAAACCAGCTGGCCTCAAGCGAAAACTGCTCTTGAACCATGTTGAACCTTGGACTACTCGTGCCCAGTTTACTCCAGACCTGCCAAATTGCACCACCCTTTCAAAATCGTGAGGATGCTCTGCGAATAGAGATGCAACATGACCTAGACTGAGCTAAGGATATTCAAAAGTTTCAATAGGATCACACAGCAGCCTGCCACCAACCATATGCAATTTGTACTAAGCTTATGGCCCATGTAGGCCACTACCTGCAGAGGTCCAAAACCAAAGCTGGTATTCTCTCATGGTGCGGACCTTAGGCTACCTACTTGTACATACCTTTAAAAAAAAAAAAAAGCTGATGCTTAGATATATGTTTGAAAAAATAATTTTTACATATTTAGTTAACTATAGATAAATGACAATGGCAGAGCACATCATCTTGTTGCATACAGGTTTCCAGAAAGATAAATAAATCAGTCCCGTGTGCATTGTTATATGTCCATGAGAAAAAAAATTATGTTCTTTTAATGACCATAGGATACTTGTGGGCTGACATTTTATGGCCATAAATCAAGCCTCCATTTGCAAAACCAAAACTTTTTATTGGTAACTGAAATTTGAAGGACAGTGCCTACGAATACCCTCGATCTCTCATCTAAGACGCGATTGAGTATCCCACTGAGCTGCAAGCTCAGAGACTTGAGTCATGGTTTTTCATGCCAATACCATTCACCACTTGAAATTGCTCCATCGGCCGTCACTTAGTTTGCATTCTCACACCTCTATTTTTTCAAAATTTACATCCAACCTTCTTAGAAAATTTACATCCATCGGCGAACCTCACCCACGTAGCAACCCCCACTGGGCCTCCTCTTGGTTGGAGAGTGTTCCATGCGGATAGAATATTTTTTATTCATATTCTCTCCACCCGTGGCAGAGCCTCACCAGCGTGGCAGCCCTATTTCCATGTGAGTACGTCACACCAGCACCATCTAAATAACGACAGATTAAATAGCGACTTCACTGAATAAACCAGACGGAGGGCATCCGGTCCCCAAATTTAATCAACGCCCGCACGTTTCAAACCTGAACTACTCCTGTGGAATCAAAGCTCTGTTTCTACCGTGCTATCACCTCGGTGGTCAAGATCATGATTCAAAGTGAAGAAATCCTCGTAAAAAAAGAAAGACCCAATAATTCAAGGAAAGAATCTGCAATGGTGCATTATCATGGCTAACAGGCACATTGGATGACTCATTCATGCACCCTATCTTATTATTTTGGTGGCATATGCCACCAATTGATTGCCTTCTCCTCCTCTCTTTCCTCCCACCTTAAAGTACAAAATGGCAAGTGGCATCCCAATCAGTGAGCCACCCAATCAATTGGCCATCAAACATTCTTTCTCCAATGCCACCCTCCACCTCCCATCACATGATATGGGCTCCACTAGATTGGTCTAGACCTGGCTGATCCAGCTACAACAGCAGACAGCAACTTGTGCAAACGCATGCATAAAATGCATTCTAATTTTCACACATTGGACAAATGTCTAGAATCCTACTGCATGGAAAAGACTGTCTCCTGTCTCCATCTACCTTCACCGGATCTCTCCGTCGACCTGAGGGAATCTGCGTCGCCATGCAAATAAATCGCCGGTTGGAGTCTTGCGTGTGAGTCGCCCTCGAACTTGGTATTATTGGAGGTGGTGGCGGTGAGAGACTTTGAAACAGCCTGCCACGTTATGTGACCTGCTGGAAAGGTTGCAAACAGGCAGGAATATCCCATTAGATGCCCAATTTCTACATCCATCCTTCGCTGCTTGAAGTTTACTTGCGTCAACACCCTGCAACTTGCCTGAAACCTTGGAACTCTGCTTGTGCTTGATGTATGAAGTTCACAGAAAAAAATAAACTATTTTTGTTGTTATTTGTATGAGGATACATTTTGTTTGTCAGGAGAAACTGAATCTCTCTCTCTCTCTCTCTCTCTCTCTCTCTCTCTCTCTCTCTCTCTCCGTCCGGGACATCGGTATGGTTTAGCTCTATTTTATTTTGCACTAGGATTATGTTTTCTTTCGAGAAATTGAATCTCTGTGGGTGTTTCATGTATAAAGTTTCAAGAAAAAAAGAAGAAGGTGTTTTTGTTGTTATTTGCATGAGGATTAAATTTTGTTTGGAGAAATTGAATCTCTCTCTCTCTCTCTCTCTCTCTCTCTCTCTCTCGCTTTATTGTGACATTGATATAATTTAGCTCTATTTTATTTTGCACGAGGATTATGTTTTTTTTTTTGGAGAAATTGAATATCATTTTTTGGTGACATTGATGCAGTTTAGCTCTATTTTATTATAGAAACATATCGTTAATTTTTTCTCATCTGGAACAAAGATCATGAAGGGTTGGAGGATCAAATTGATGGCAATATGGAATTCATACAAGAAACGTTATTCAACAGTTGACTCATGACGGTTTCGACTCACGACAATTTCTCACATTATGAAATTTATACAAAGGAAAAGATATTTAGCAGTCGACTCAAGATGATTTTATCATATGATGTAATTTACACAAAGAAAAAAATATTCAGCAGCTCGCTCTAAGATTCTCCCGTGTGATGGAATTTTTTATGAAATTTTCTTATTTTGGAAGGATTTTTTATTTTATTTTTTTGTATTTTGAACAGGAATAAATTTCATGATTGTCGGTGTACTTTGACTTTGAACGAATCTTGGATCATAATTGTTTATATGAGATATCAGTCATTTGTTCGCATATATAAAGCCCATGTTATTATAAATTAACGTGCAAATGTGATAGCTTAATTCGACTTTGGCTATGGGAAGGCATGCTTATTTTTCTCTATTGTCGTTGTAATTCTAACTAAATTATTTTTGTTTATTTGTTTGTTTGCATGGATTGAGAAAGAAATAACACCATGTCAAAGCAATAAGCAACCACGTGTAAACTAAAGATTGGCATCAAAACAGCGTTCCACATCCCGGATCGAACACCAAATCCGTCCCCCATCCTACACCAAATCATAACAAATCACTCGCCATCTTTCATCACTATTTCAAGATTTTCTTTTTCCTTTTTTTTTGCATTTTTTTGATTAAGATGACGCTCGGTAACGGCATTTGGGCCCACACCACACCTCACCACCCATCCGTCAACCAATCAAAGGCTCCCAATTGCCACGTAAGTATTCACTCCATGGCCGCAGGGCCATGTCACCTCTCACAACCTCCGTGGCCCCCACGCCAGTCGCACGTTTGATCCCCCCCCCCCCCCGGGCGTCAATTCACACGTGCGAGAGCCTATAACTGGCGTCCCAAAAGCAAACCCTAGTTCACGGCACGGAAGCAAGAAGGGAAAAACGCTGTTTTTTTTTTTTAATTGTACAAAGAACTTTGGAGAATAGATTCTCCAGTCCAATTTCCGAACAAAAAGGGAAAGAAAATTTTTCCTAGTAAAGATTTCCGTTTCCGAATCAAAATTAGAGTTAGAAAAACAAAAAAAATCCCCATTTGTCGCAGAGAAGCCCAGTTTTAGCTTATATATCTCTGCTCTTCTTCCCAAAATCTGGTATTCGGATTAGGGATTATCAAGGTCAGGGAAAGAATTCCTCCAAACCAAAGCGACTTTTAGGGTCCGGCGATGCCGCATCTGGTTCGGGACCGGCTCTTCTTCGGCAACATCAGCGACGCGGCGGAGGTGCTCCAGAGCGCGAGTACAGAGTTCACTCACGTCCTTTCGCTCCTCAGCTCGGCGTCGATCTCCTTCTTCTCGGACTGGCGGCCGGGCCTCTCGATCCCCACCAAGGAGATCCGGAAAGTGTTTGTTGGGGCGGATGAGTCGCTGCCGAAGAAGTCCTTGGCGCCGGACAAGCTGCTGTATTCGCTGGAGTATGCCGGGCGGGAGCTGAAGCTGGTGAGGATGGCGGTGCCGCTGAGGGACACGGAGGATGAAGATTTGCTGGATTATTTGGATGTTTGTTTGGATTTCGTTGACGAGAGTAGGAAGGAGGGATCGGTTCTGGTGCATTGCTTTGCCGGTGTGTCGAGAAGGTATGGGTGTTTACGCGAATAGTTTTATGGGGAAATCGTTTGATCAGAGTTAGATATTGCCATTTGGGTGGACCGGTATTGCCCTTTTTGCAGTATAAATTCGATTTTGGATTCGAGATCTTTTGGTGTGGTCGAGATTTGTGATCTAGAACTGATTTGGTCTCCCTTTTTAAATATCCACTCTTTTTATGATTCTAGGATGGTAATCAGTTGTTTTGTAATCCATAGGCTTCGAAAGATTGGTTTTTATTTTTTCTTTCTTTCTTTCTTCCTGACTAATATAATTGGTAAATGGCAACCATATTGCTGAAGATGCTCTGTGGCTGTTTGCTTATACGGATGGTGGAAAACACCTTACTCATGTTGAGAAATTGCACCATGGAGGACTAAGATTTATTCTTATGGAAAAGCACATGAATCCACAATTGCTAGATGGCTAGGAAGGAGCAGGAAACTTTCATTTTCATAACATACCTGGAATAACACATTAAGTGAATGATAGGAATGAATATCTCCTTATGATGTTAACTGTTTATGCTCATCATTTTTATTGAGTTGCCCACCTGCTCACCTGTATTGACCCTACCCCACCTAGGCTCCAACCCAGGCCCCCAGGCAGACTGAGTCAAGCTCGCAGAATTGGGGCTTTGCTCATCAGGGGCTGAAGAGTGGGCCGACGCCACTAGGAATTGAACTCCCGACCTCTCGCTCAGAGGGTGAGAGGTAATATCATCCTAGAAGCACCCCGTGGATGTTAGTTAGTGCTTTTGTTTTAAGATAGTTTAATTCTTGGTGTGCTGGTTTTAGTTTTAGGGAACTTGATTCTTGGCTTTCTTTGTCCATAGATGGTGTGGACTTTTGAGTTCCTTGTCTTATTGGATTCCATTTAGTTCTTTTTTCTTTTGATGTAATGCAGCGTTTGCTAATGAAAGTGTTTCTTTGGCAGCTATTAGAAATGAAACTATTTGGACCTTGCATTTGAGAGTATTATTTGTGCTGTACTAACACTTTTGCTTTTGGAGCCTAATATTGGACTTGTTATTCAGGTCGATCATGCTGAATGTTTATTTGATTAGTACTGTGTCTGTTTATTCCGTTACATCATGTTTCAGTTCGTCTATCTCTGGTTTACATACTTTTTTTCGGCATTATGTGTTTTGTTGCAGTGCTGCTGTCATTACTGCATATCTCATGAGAACAGAACAAAGATCCTTAGAAGGTTTGGATTTTTTTTGTTTGTTTGTTTAGCTATTTGCATAGAGCATTACTAGACTTACAGAAAAGTTGGATTGGTAGTGATCAAGTTCTCTCAGTAATGTCATACCTCTTCTTTTGTTCCAGATGCACTTGAATCCTTGCGAGAAAGTTGCGAGTTTATTTGCCCAAATGATGGTTTTCTGGATCAGGTTCCCTTAATTTTTGATATTGAATTAATAATATAAAGAGCTGTCTTGCACTGAAATTTTAATTGTCTACCTTCAAATAATTGCAGTTAAAATTGTTTGAAGAAATGGGTTTTCAAGTAGATACCACAAGCCCCATCTATAAACGCTTCCGCTTAAAAGTATTGGGTGAGTTTTCATATCACTCTGGATGGATGTTTTGTCTAAATAGTGCGAATGCCAAATGAGAATATATCTCTGTTGTTCCATCAGCTTCCTAATTTTATTTGTTTAGTTCTTTATAGTGGATATCTTAATGTGGAGAAATTTATTCTGCATTAGCATATTTTCATGACTTTGATGTAAAAAAATTCAAAAAAAATATGTGATCTCAAATTTCCAGAAGAAAGTACCAATTGTTGAAGATTCCTGAAAACAAATGATGATAAAGTTTTACAAATTATGCAGCCAGCTTAGATCCTCTAGATTTAACCCAAAGATCGCCCGAAATATAGTACCAGTCAAACCTATAACATTCCAGACTGCTGATTCTACCTCACATAACTTGCCTGATGGGGCCATTACAAATTTTAACAGTTATAAAATTTTCATTGGAAAGCTTGCAAGCATTCTAGTTAAAATCAATTCTTGCAATCTTATTTTCTTATAAATTTGCAATAAGTCCACAGCTGCACTGTTGCTTCTGTATGATTGTATCTTGTGCTGTTGGACAAAAATCAAAATCTTCTTTCCTTTCACATTTGTAGACTTGATACTTTCCTTTTCTCCTTGATTGGTTGGGCTTGGTATTTGCATTTGATCTCTTGGACCCTTTATAGAACAATATTAAATCATTGAGTTCTTGTGGTTGCATGATCACCATTATTCAAGAAAGCATGAAAACTTAGTGTTTCCATTTCAATAAATAGAAACTATTTTTATGTTAGAGGATCTGTAGGATAAAAAGTTAGTTTTCTGAAAGAGATTGCCAGTATCAACGGCAAGGAGAGTTGTCATAGGATATCCATAAATTGCTATGGTGGCAGAGAGTATCTTCTTGGAGGTTACCCAACAGAAACAGAACTGCGACATGTAGGATTTCAGTTGTTAATGAGATTAGTGAGGGAGAAATGCTACGTGCGCTGGACAAAAGTGTATGATCTCAACCTTCAATTACTCAAGGCGCTATTAATGCTAGTTTAAGCATGTGTATTGTATATCTTGTTCGAGATCCCATGCCCAAGTATATAAATAACTAGAAGGATTTGGAAACATGCATTATTTAATGCACCATACATTTTTCTGGATAACCTAACAAAGTATATGGGCAACTAAAATCAAGTGTAGAATGAAGGATTTGTTAAAGAATTAGCTTGCTTCATTCAGCTGCATGCCCATAATTATAGCTTCTTTCCTGATGTTGAGGGAAGCACATGATAATTGGGAAATTGGGTCCTAGGCTTTGGTCCTTGTAAATCAGATTTATTTCAAAATCATCAATTTTCTTCTTCATCATTGAGGTCAGATCATTAACTCATCTTCATATTATTGTTTTTATATTGTTATCTCTTTAAAGGTGTTCGAGTTTAATGTTGAAATTAATTATGTTATAATGGAAAACAGAAAAGTTACTATTCCAGATGCTTCAGAAGCCCTTTTTTGTTTTGGAGCTACAAGAAATGCATAAAATTTTTCAAGGAATACTCAAATATGGTAAGAAATAAGAAGCAATAAAAAAAATATCCTGGCATACATTAGGCTGTCTGAGATATGCTATTCATGTACCATAGAAAAATCATGGCTTTCCATTCATATGCATATGGTTGCCTGCACATTTCATGGTGTCATTAAAATTGGGATATGTAGCTTTGGCAATTTTATTTTCTATTATTCACTAGTAATTGGTCGACTACATTTATTGGAGTGCACTACCTCGTTAATCTGGCACCAAACTTCAATAGATTTAAGGATGCTCGCATCAGTGACAACATTCCTCGTCCTAATTTTGGTGCTATCAGAAGGTGTCGGGATGGCTTGAAGTTGTTCATGGTAGCAAGCATGAGCCTGAAACAAATGAAATAGATACAAATAAGTTCAAGTGAACGAATCATATATTGTAATTATGTTATTGAATTTGTTCGGGCCTCTATTAATTGCAAAGTATCCTATGATAATTTGTTTTTTTATTTAGGGTTTTTTGCATGGATACCCTTCTAAATATCGGATTTTGCATGAATCCCTTCCAAAATTGATATTTGTATGTATACCCTTGTAAAACTCTGTTATTGTACAAATGCTCGTAATGTAACGATTGTTCTAACGGTGTTAAGAAAAATCATATTTATATTAATTAAAAATAAAATAAAATTTAAAATTACGCTATTGTTCTTGTCTTCTTTCCATACCTCCAAGTTGTTGATCGGAATTGGATGTGCCGGGTTGGGTTGGTTGCCCGAAGATCCGATTCACTGCGAGGACCCCCTCTTCCTGAGAATTTCCGATAAATTTTTATTCTTCTTTTTATACGATACGCCGATAAGATAAATTTTTATTTTTTTTTATACGCACGCTATCGGAATCGCGATCTATTTGCATGTCTATCCATTAAAGGTATTTTAATCATTTTAATTTGAAACCTTTAATGTTTTAACGTCGTTAGATAGCATTGGTACATATGCAAAAACAAAAATAAAAAAAAGGTGGAATGGCAAAACAAATGTTTTACGAGGATATACATGCAAATATCAATTTTGGAAGGGTATTCATGCAAAATCCAATATTTAGGAGGGTATTCATGCAAAAAATCCTTTTATTTATTTGACATTATCTTTATATTCCTATAGTTAAGCTTTATTACTATAAAATTTAGATATAATTTGTGAATCACTTTCAACAACTATGAGATTGTTTTCTTTTATCTGCATGGCACGACATATACAATTCGATTGTGATGGAATTATCTAACTTTCTTTGTCATTTTGTGTTCGTGGACTTTTTGTTTGATATTAATATTTGTGGACTTGATTCCACTAGATGACAAACATCACCTGTTTCTCGGAAATTCCATGTTTGATGGTTGAACCTCTTTTCTTAGGTCATTCTTATAAACAAGGAGAGAAAATAGATGGCTCCATATTTGGAGCTGACCCTGGTTTGGCTGTGGAGTCCAGCTCTTCTGAGCAAGCCTCCAAGGGAGATAAGAAGAGAACTGTCTACCGCTGCAAAAAGTGCCGCAGAATTGTTGCATTGCAAGACAATGTCGTTAGCCATGTGCCCGGCGAGGGTGAGACTTGCTTCGAGTGGCAAAAAAGAAAAAGTGGCAACCCATTCAACAGGTTTCAGGAGCCAGAATGCTCTTCTTTATTTGTTGAGCCTTTGAAGTGGATGACCTCAGGTAAAGCAATTTGATCCTTTTTCTGAATCTCTACTTACCCAAATTTTTTGCATTTATATTTGGCTGGAAGTAGAGCAAGCACGGGCAACTTGGATTTATTGCTTGTAAATGTGACAGTTGAAGAGGGTGCACTGGAAGGAAAGCTCTCATGCATCCATTGTGATGCACGCCTCGGGTACTTCAATTGGTCAGGCATTCAGTGCAGCTGTGGAAGCTGGATTACCCCTGCCTTCCAGATTCATAAGAGTAAAGTGGATATCAGCACAGTTTAATGTTTGGAGAGTAGATTAAAGCAAAGGGGTCCCCTCTCCATGTGAACTATTGCATGCAAACAGCCTGAGACCCTTATTACCTCCATAAATATATAATATGGAAGAATTCAAACTACTGAATCTGGAATATTGATTCAAGTCCCTGCTCTTCCTCATTCAGTATTCCCTAATGGAACCGTGTCAGCTTGTACTAGAATTTTATGTCATGAGTAAATAATGTTCTAGTTTGCTCTTCTTGTAACCAAACTGCATAATTTTTTGATTACCTGCAGTTGGGTGTTCATAAGACTTGCTGTATGTTGAGATGCATGTATTGTAGGGTCGGAATGGAATCCTTGTATAAATGAAGAGGATGGAATTAATATAAGTGAACTCCTGTTTAAAGCATTTTGCTCTCTGTTTAAGGATGTGTGATTGCCTGGAATTCCAGATGCCGTTGGTTCTGGCCATATATTTGAGAAATGAATAAGAAGTCATGACAATTTGATGATGGCCCTTCTGGATATTATTTAGCAGCTTACTGATTTACCATAGTGCCCATCACGCTTGGGCAACGTATTGTAATCCATCGAGCTGTTGGATCCTGATTAAATTCTAATGGGATTTAGCTGACAATTTCTGACAGACCACACCCTGTTTCCTATCTGGCCCATGCTGATGCACCAACTAAAAAGAAATATCGGATCAAGTGATGCTGGTCTGTAGGCATACCTTTTTTTTTCCCTCAGGGTACAAAATATCAGATCACAAACTTTAAACAGGAAAAAAAAAAGGAAAAGTGTTTTCATCTTCATCTGAATTCTGAACTGAACTCTAGCCCGGGTGAGGTTGGCTTCCATGGAGGTTATCTGCATCAAATAGAGATTAGCTTATGTGGAAATTCTATTGTGAGAAGTGAAAAAAAAAACAATTTTCTTCTAGAACAAAGTTCTTAATTTTGGATTTCTACCGCCCGGTGGTAGGCCAAAGAGTTTTTAATTTGTCAAGAACAAGAAAAATGTAATAGCCTATATATCAAGATATGATATAATGATTCTATGATAATCCCAATATTTAATAACTTAAAAAAAATTATAAAGATAAAATAAATTGCTTAAAGAATCTCATTTTGTATACTGGTTTTGTACAGGTCAATAGATCGGGATATATCGATTTATTGGGCTAAGATATCAGGAACGGAGTAATTCTCAGCACCATTTCAATTTCCAAGACATTAGGAGCTTATATGGGCAGCATCGTACATGTATATATTTTGGGTGTATTATGCGCTACTGGGTGCTCTATGATGGTTAAAACCATGTCTACTTTTTTTTTTTTTCTCAAATAGATGTATTATACATAGCGGGTATGAATACACACAAAGAAATTAAAAGATAACAAGTCCCGTAATGTACTGGGTAGACTCCTCTCCTCCAGCCACAGGGTCTCTTCAGAGTAGTTAGCCACATAGGAAGCTATCCAATCTGCTACCTTGTTGACCTCACGATACACATGCTTGGCCTGCAGGGCCATTCCACCCCTTACCATCTCCCGAATATCCTTAAGAAAAGGATGGTAGTCACCCACCCCTCCTACACTCTGCTAGATCCAACCAATGACAGTGGCCGAGTCATCCTCAAAGCATACCTTAGGCCACTCCAGGCAGCCCTTAACTCCGCGCCCGAAACAGAGGTATTGAAAATTTGACAACCACCACCCGCAATTACCTTGAAGTTTGGACTCCTAATGACGAAGCCTGCTCCTCTCCTGCTACCGCAATCCAGTACACATTCGTCAAAATTAACCTTGAGAAAACTCGGAGGTGGGGGCTCCCAAATAAAGAATACCCGATGAGATGCCCCAAGAGTAGCCAGATCTGATATGCTATACAGGTCACCACAGTAGTCACCTACTTAAATCGTAGGACAGACGCCCATCGACTAACCTGCTGCATGAATGAAGACATATCACCCTAGATCCCGGATGGGACCATGGCACACTTTCATATTGCATGCACTGACATTGGAACAAGACATGATCCACAGACTCAGCCACAAGACACAAGAGGCACTGGGGATGGATGCCAAGGCCCATGTCTAATAATGACAACGTTGTCTTTTAGGTGCATCAATTAAATGTTCCATTCACTTTAGTAGTTATAGCATCATTAAGGTGTGGGCATCACATTGGCAGCGCGCATACACAAACACCGAGCCTTGTCTCTTTCTGTGCATGCTTTATTCGAAAAGATTGTTTTTGTTATGGTCTTGTGCTATAATAGCATTATAAACATATATATATATATATATATATATATATATATATATATATGACAGATTGCAATTGAAACTCCCATATTATGATATTAAGAGTGTCTTTAGATAATCCCGCAAGATTGTTAGAATTGGACACAGAATTTCTAGTATTATAGAATATGAGGTCTTGCCCAACACATGTCAATCAGATCTCTCTCAGCCGATTCAGGCCAACCCAATTGAAAGATATTCTTGTGAATTTTGTGAATATAGCCTGGCCTAATTTGTGGTTCTATGAATCTTCCTAGATTGCACAAGATTATTCTACTAGGCTTTAATATTTCCGAAGTAATTGCTATTAGATTAAGAAATCCACCTCTGCATGGCGGGCCACATATGGGCTTGAAGGAATGAAAACAAAAGATGGCGATTTTCATATTATGTGTTTGGTGCTTCAGCATTATAGTTACTATCATCACAACCTTGATTAACCTGCGTTATGATGGAAACATTTATCACGATTTTAAGCAACCTTTATTGTGATAGAAGCATATAATGCAAAATTTTTATGACTAAGTGGGTGTGACTATGTATTGAATTTTAATTTATTTTTGAAACAAATATAGTCTTCTTTATTCCCCCTAATCTTTATTTATTTATTTATTTTGTTTCCTTTTGGATGCTTCCATGAGTACAAATCCATGACTGACAATACAGATTTTCCTACCAAGCTACTAACCTTCTTCGTTTTACTGTGAACACTTTATCTTTCCTAAAGTTTGGCAAACCATTATTTTGGTGTGAATCTCTACAAAATTTGAGTTAATTGATATATAGTTGTGTTGGTTTATTGATAAATATTTAATTTAAAATTTTGAGATTTTAGAATTCTATATTGAATATTTTTCAAAACATAAATCTAGTTAAATATAAAAACTTATCTTAAATCCCCAAATAACTTAGTTTTCTACTTAGATAAAATTTAATTTTTTATTTTTATCTCTCTTCTCTCTTAAAATTCTAGAAAAATTTTACGGACATATCTCTAATTGTTTCTCATGAGGTATCAAGAAGCTTTCTTTTCTCATAATACATTCCGAAGGGATGCTTTGCAAGTGGACTCTTCGGAAGACTTATGTAGATGAAAACATGCATTCTTATGAAAAGACCTATCTGATATGATGGTGATCCCAAGGGATGCAATCCTAGATGAATGGATAGATTATGTGAAGCGATACATTCAACAAAAAGATGCTCAAACATCTAATCATACTAACCCTTTCACATCTATAAATAGAAAAGAGATCGTACTTTCCATCCATCAATATATCTCCTTTTCATTTGAATAACTCCAAATTAGGAAAAAAAAATTGAGAGCACTAAATGAGTGAACTCAAATGCACCCAATAAGCATTAAAGAAGAGGATTGTGTCCACATATAAGAGATTGAAAGATTGCTTCAATCAAATTTGCTGATTTTCAACACATCTAAATTTAGCTAATTCGGGTTCGACCCTAATTCTCCTTTGTTAGAGTGTACTTCAAGGAGATCACTAAGCGTTTCGTTGTATCTTAAGAGTAGGCCACTATCAACTATTTACACTTGGGCAGGACGAATTCTACTCTAAAGTAAGGCTGCAAATGGGTCGGGTTGATCTGTGATCCGACCCGACTCGACCCGACCTGCGTAGACCCGACCCGACCTGGATTTTAGGACCCGCGGATCCGGGTCGGGTCCAAAAATTGGATCTGAATCATTTTCTGGGCCGGGTCTGGGTTTACCGAACGGACCCGACCCGACCCGAATGGACCCGAAGAGAGAGAGAGAAAGAGAGAGGGAGAGAGGAAAAAAAAAGCTCGAATTTTCTCTCGATCTATTACACTGTTGAAAGCTCTGGTGTCTCGGTAGCTGGGTTTTTTTTTTTCCTTCTGTTTTTTGGTTTTTGTTTCTTTTAACTTTTGAAGGGAGAAAGTGAGGGGACGCTGAACTGAATATGGATCATGTGCCAGTTTCTGCAATGGAATTGGATTTTGGAAGAAGGTCTGGGATTTTCTTTGCCCTCCTGAGAGGGGAGCTGGGAGACACCAAGTTCCGTCCAATCAGTCATATAGATAAAAAATAGTGTGATATGAAATTTGGCTTGTAGACGGACTTACTTAGTTCGTCATGGGTCATCTGTTCTGATTAGAGGTCAATTGCAAGTCTTTCAAGTCATGAGTCACCTAGCACCTCATAGTTATGATATGGCCAAATTAGGTTTGCCTAAATTTTTTTTCCAAAAGCACAAAAAATGGATCCGATTCGGATCCGAACTCGACCCGACTCGGACCCGGATCCGGATCCGACCCGGACCCGACTTAGACCCGACCCGATCCGATCTTCAACCGGGTCGGATCTGGGTCCAAAATTAAAATCCGAACAAAAAACCGAATAGAGTCGGGGTCACTCAGGACCCGATCCGATCCGGCCCATTTGCACCCCTACTCTGAAGAAAGCGCCTTTCATAGCATGCTTTAAACCAGATTACATCAAAACTGTATTTATTTATTTATTTAGTGCATGCAGAAAGCCATTAATTAAATATCGAAGATAAAACAATAAAACTATATAAAAGAGATTTATAAGATTTTATCAAATATATTATTTTTCAACAAGTTGACCCTAAAAATCTCCTCAATTCTTCCTAAAGCTTTCCCAACTTAGAATCCTCTAAACAACCTATTTTGATAGAAGTCTTAAAAGTTACTAATGATATATAATAAACATATCCCGGATTTCTGGGATGGACCCAGAAAATTCCCTCGCGCCGTGGCTTAACGCCTCGGGCAAGCGGAGTGCTTCGCTGTCACTATTGACCGCCTTCCGGCGGAACGACTGACGGAGCGAGGAGCCCGTCTGGCTCCCCTCGGGGTTCAGGGGACCGAGGAGGTGAGGTTTTGCCGCAAGAAAACCTCCCTCAGAAGCCTGTCCGCCGGTGGTGGCTCCGGTCTCCCTTGGGGTTCAGGGAACTGAGGTCGTGGTGCGGTTCCGCCGCCTTCCTCAGATGCCTGTCCGCCGGAGGGAACCCAGCGAGCTTTCGGCCCTTAGGCCGGAAATCGTTTTTTTTTTTTAAGAAAAAAAAATGGTTGCTTCTTAAATAATGACGTTACCATCTAAATGTAAGTAGATTTAAGCAGCTAGTAGACAAATGTTAGGGGCAGTCGTCCAACCTGAGATGTCTTTGAGGAAGAAAATTTAACACAGAGTTAAGGAATCAAAAGCCAATAGTAAGACACTAACGTTTTGACTGAGTGTATTCTGACTCGAACAATCCAGCCATGTGGATAAATTATTACTACATGATAAAGCTGGCATACTTGAATAACTCGGAAGGCTATGTACATCCCATCTACTTAAACTTTTTAACTTTTCCATCCTTTTCCGACGCTTTAACGGCTGCCATTCCCCACTCCACTCTCCTCTTTCTGCGAGAAAAGATACAAGAAACATGGGTGAATGATTGCCCAAAGCACCTATTAAGGGGCTCATCACAACCATGATGGATTTCTACGCTTCTATGATGAAAGGAATCTCAAATCTATAGCAGATCATCTATAACCTTTGACGTTTCAGCTGGAGGACTGCAAATAATTGATAGAAGACCAGAAGAATCAGTGCACTGCTGCTTTCAGCATAGTTGTCTGAGAGGGATATTCATAAAGATAAAGAAATATTTGAAGGACTTAATAATATAATATAATGTCAGTACACTACACTTCTAATCATCATTAAAAAAAAAAAAAAGACTGATCAACTTCCACGAGAAGGGAAGAGCAAGGAGCACAAAGTCCGTAACAGCATATAAGGTCTTCTACAACAACAGTTCAAACTGAACGCCCTCACGATGGGAGTTGGTCTCAGTAGTCTTAATTCTTCCAAACAAAACCTTTTCTTCCAACAATTCCTCCCTATTGTTCTAATCACTTGCATTTGAGTTTTCACCGCAGGCTGTCTCAGTGTGCAATCTCTTCTTGCCATGAATGGAAACACCAAAGAGCTTGACGGTGCTGTCGGAGTCCCCGGGCATGGTCGCCGAGAAGCGATTTTTTGATCCTTTTTGGAGCTCTGAAGGAGACTGAAGTTGATCATCAGGAGCGAGTTCTATAAGTCTACCAGGCCTTGGGTTCACAAGCCTTCGGTCAGGGGGTGTTGAGGTGACATGGTTTTGGATGAAGTAGATTATGTCATTGTATAGCTTCTTCATGTGTGAGAGCTCTGATAAGAGGAGGGAGTTCTTTCTCCTCAGTCTCTGATTGTCCTCCGAAAGAGCCGAGAGGAACTCGGCGTCACCACTGGGGAGCGGTAGGGGAGGCTCGATCCAGCTGGTCATTTCATCTGGACCTTGGAAAGGAGGTGGCGATTCATGGTAGTGTTGGTGGTTGTGGTGGTAGTGGTGAGGAACTTGAGGGCTTTTCCTTCTGTGGATCTCAGTGAGTAAATGCTTCTCCCCTTTTCTGAAGAACTCATTTGCGAACTCCCACCTATCTGCAACAATCTTTCTGAATCCCTGGACGTATATAAAAGATAAGGACATTAAATTTCTCCCTCACTCTCCTCTGTACACCATATCTGGGGAGTTGCACATAACCCATGTGAAGTTTTTAATAGCCTCATGGTTTTTTTTAAAACATTGAAGATAAGATATACCGATTTTTTTGAGAGTGTGACACAATGAAATTCTGACATGAATGAATAAAGCAAGTTGAGTTGTAACTTGACCAGAGAGACACATGAGAGATTATGGAGGAGAAACAAAATACTTTGTTGAAATCATACAACATGATGTTCTCAAAAATAAAATCACACAACATGATGTGATGGGACCTCAAGAAAGATTAAGGGATGGGAATGAAGTCATTGCGTCCGAGTCACTTGGTGATGCTCATCAAGTCCATCGTGAACCAACTTCATACAACATTTTGAGAAAATAAAAAGCAGGTGACAACGAGAATTTTTTTCCATCAGACAGTTGCTGAAAGAAATAAAGATCCCTCACTATAACAGTATATAGAAAGCTAAGAACTGTTGCACATAAGAAAAACATACAAAATTTCGATGTTTTTGCTGATAAACTAGACAGTAATATCCATTGAACTCGATAACTGAACTTCATGGAAGGATCATGGGGAAGAAAGCCAGATGACAGCATTTCTAACTCTGGAAAATAAAATAACCCACTGAAACAGATGGAAGAAAAGCATTCAATGTGATATTTTTGAAGGAAAAAGATATCAAGAGTTTTTGAGATGCTTACATAGGTGTTAAGCTGCCTTACAAAGCTTGAGAAGTTGTTGTGCTTGAAGTAGTTGGGCAGGAGATCCCTTGCAAATTCAGGAGGTCTCCACACCACAAAGGTGGTTTCTTCTTCACCCCAGGATACAATGTGATCAGTGCAAGGATCATCAACGAGCTGGTAGGTCTTGGTCAGGAAGGGTGCTGGAACTGGCTTGTGAGAGTCCACAGAAACCATCATCTCACCACATCTCCCCATCAAGAAAGCCATTGCAAAGCAAAGAGAGAACCGGAGCCCCAATATTGCCTCAAACCCTCTCTCTCTCTCTCACTCATGATTATATATATGCATAGGCTTTTGTGATCACAGGACTAACATATATGCTTCATTTAATGTTTTTACATGTACATTTAATACAAGAGCCAATTAGTAGTTCATTTTCTTTATCTGCATTATCTGAAAACATTTGGAACCTTTCTAGCCACAACCTTTTTTCTGGATCATTATTTATAACATTTTAAAATTATTTACTTGACAGTGCTGGGAGCTTATGGGAAATCGTGAAAGCTTTCACTAAATGTTTGCTGAAAAAAAGAAGGCTTTCGCTAAATATCTTCTTACATTACTAAGAAAAGGCTTTTAATATTTGCGCTTATTATTGGTGTTGGCTCATTTTGTCGCCGTACAAATAAATAGGCCTATAATTTTTTTAACTCTCAACAAGTGTAGTGTTAAATAGGCATAAGACAAACATATTCTCTATTTGAGTCACCGTATAGAGTTCTCTCCCTGTCTGCATGAACTTAGATCTGCAGGCAATGGACTATATAACAAGGAACAGGCGTCCCCTAAATAATCCTATATCTTCCTTCTAGTCCTCTAAAATCCAGTGAAGATGAGGTCCGATCTCAGATCAATTTACAACTACCAAATATTTTACTAGCTCGATAAGAGCCATCTTCATGTGAATAAGATTAGAGTTGTTAGTAACATAAGGTCATTTCAAAGTTCAAATGTTTTCTAATGCTTGTTCAAAGCTAGGTGCAAAAAATAATAGCAGTATATATGGAAGTAGTTAAGGAGTACCGACAATTTGACATTTAGATAAACATCCTTCCCTGTACATATTGTTTCTCTAGTACTTTATAGTTTTAATACTTAATAGTATCTTTTGTAGTTCCAAGGCATGTCCGTGACTTAGATGGTATGGGAAAGGTGTTTAGTGGAGAGAATAATTTAATTATCCTCTGCAAGCATGCACTTTTGGTGAAAGATTTTTTTTTTTTTTTCTATTGCCCCGTTTCTGCCATTGGCCTGCTGCATGGTGGGACTCAAAGCTGCTCCTTCCACACATAAATAAAGTTTCAAACATAAAACAGACATTCCTAACTTTTCTCGTGAGAGATGGCACTTGGGATCAGGGAGATTTGGTGCAAGTCCTGCACAGTTTACCAGTCCATATAGGCAAGTTTTTCTAATATATATGTATATCTTTGAGAACATAGCCACACCAGAATATGGTGTGGTGAAAGATAAGCTCTCTCTCAAAAGGAGAGCTATGGTCCATGTCCCTTTCCTTCCCTTTCTCTTTCTCTGTTATCTTCCAAGCTTCAGTTAGTTTGGTCAAAGTATATAACAAAGTATACATCCATAGTAAGGCAGTCATGAGGCTGGCTTGGGTTTCAGCATGGTTCCCAGATACCAAAAGACGCAAGTTATATCGTCTCATAAATTCAGATGAACAGGTAAGCCTTTGGCTTGTATCCATATGGCACAAGAGAGAGGAGGGGTGGGGGAGGGAGGGGGAGAGAGAGAGAGAGAGAGAGAGAGAAGGGGGTTCACTTACCTTAGTTTCTTGTTGGAAGGAAAAGGAGAAAAGGCAATAAAATATAAATAGCGCAAAGAAGGCAGTGCTGCCCACTGCGAATTATTCACAGAATTTGAATATTGTGGAAGATTCTATTCCACATATGACAACTTGGTTATACATGGCATGCATACATCACCTGACCTTTCTCTATCCACATATGACCCAGTGCTTAGGAAAGTCAGGTCTAGATCCCTCTTTGACTGCCAAAGAAATGAATTATAAATAAAGTTCGAGAGAGAGATTACAAGCACATTATCTTGTCTCGCTTTGGCCCACACCTTCTCTCTACTCTGCACAAATCTAGTTGCATACGTACATGTCACCATGGTTAAAGCAAAGCATGCTCATGCATGCATATGAGGATAGGGTTGGATTAATCCAAGGACAACTAGAGTAGTCCAAAAGGGTTTCAACCCTTAGAAGTTCACTCAAGCCAAATCATTAAAGGGAAGGATCTAGCTTTCATACACCAACTTGGATTTTTGTATGATGTCATACAATGGGCTGTTCTTCGGTACGTAGTCTCATGGCAGAAAGTTAATTAGACCACATTTCAGCTTATTGCAACAAACTCAAAATGAGCTTAAGCTAAAAATTAGACACTAATGATCAGTACGTACCTTCCCTCTGAGGAGAGAAGTGGGTCGTCCCAATTTAATGGCATGTTCAAACTTATCCCTGGCCTTGCTCCAGAGGAGAGCTTAAAGGATGCCAAGACCATATATCAAGGGCATGTTAGCCCTGGCAGAAAGTCCATTTCTTTTCCCTCGTAAGAGCTTTTATATATTGGAAAAGGAAAAGGGGAAAAGACACTCCAAAGATGAGAGCTAGCTTGACAAAGAAAGCTTTACAGGGAACATCTTCTTTTCCCCCAGGAATATGGCAGCAAGGTGGGTCAGTGGTTCTCAGAGCATTAAGAGGAAACTGATTAAAGTCTGTGAACATAAAGGTGATGTAAAGAAGAATTTACCATGGCTTTCTATCCCCCCAACATGCCTCCCCCCTAACCCCACACATGCATGTGGAAATGGACATTGATGGTAGTAGGACATGGGGCATGGATGCCCCTGGAATGGACCATGCATGTAGTACTGCATGTGTTCGCAGGTATATTTCCAGTTCAATGAAGTGGGTTGTGGTCGCATGAGTCCAAACGGGTGCATGCACGAGTGTACCTCGAGTGAGTTCAGGGTTCATCTCTTAATAAACGATGCATGCAGTGTATGACATAGCATGCGCTCGTGAACTACTTTTTTTTGATGGTTGGTCATCTCTTAATGGTGTATATACATACATACATGTATGTATAAAACTTGTTTTTGGCCAAACACATTTATTTTCCTTTACTATTTTTTTAATCTATCTGTATGCGGGATTCTGAGCTTATATCTCTTAGACCATGGTAATTGGTGTATTCTTGGTTCAAAATAACATCTCCTATCCCATCAATATAACCAGTATTGTCGGAGTGGAAATTTGGATGCCAATCTTATAATGCGTTCATCAAATCATAATCTTCCATATCTTTGAGATACTGATGAAGAATCTTCAATCTTGTGACTCATAAAACATTATGTACGAGCAATCGCGCTTCACTCTAGTGGTTGGTCCCACTCTCCTCAATTTCTAGTCATGTTTCTGCAATGATGGAAAGAAAAAGAATATATTTTTACAGAATTCTTTTGATCAGGCGAACACCTTTACAACTATGGGCCCTTAGCACTGGAACCCGAATACCAACAAGTGATGGATCCAAGTAGGTTTGAGAGATCTCAATGCATTTGGTTTTGGAACAAATAACCCAGAGTTAACTTGCTTCTAAGCCAATGTACAAATAAACTACCATACTTTATGGACTGGAATAGCTGCTAGGATTAAATAGAAAAAGTTGCTTTCCCATCTTTTTGTAACATCCACCTTGTCCTCAAAATAAGCCAGTTATTGTTCTATCATTTGTTGGATTAACATAAAATAAACAGGCTAAAGTGATATTTGTTTCATTTAATATAATTCTAGATGCAACCGATCCGATTGGGAAGAAGAAAGATTTTTCTCAACTTGCTTAACTCGAACATTTTAAAGAAAAGAAAAAGATGAAAGAATTACGAAAGTAGAGCTTAAGTTCTATTTTCTTTCATTGATGATTAAAATCAGATTTTCTTCTCCTAAGTCCTAATTTTACAGAACTCTCTTTCCTAAACTAGACATCACTAGTAAAAATATTATAAAAAAACTTAAAATTCTTAAGAAGGTAGATCTTGACTTTTACGTCAACTCTGCCTTCTCTCGCTCCACCTGCTTCTTTTTAGAGCCAACTCTAGTCAAAGTTTTATCTCAAAAGAAAACTTTCGATCTAACTAGCCTATTTCAAGCTGAGTCCGATCGCTAAGAGCGCCGCCTCTTAAACGGCGTAGCATTACGTCATAGATCTTAAAAAATTATCCAAATTTTTTTTTTAAAAAAAGATTATCTTCATTAGTCGTCGTATGATCAAGTTATGATTTCTGAATTTTGACTTGCGACTCAACTTCCTAATATGACTGATCTCACTCCTAGATCCTACCCTGCTCGTAGTAGCCAAAATAATTCATATCGAGTCTGAAGATCCTTGTGGATCACCAACACCTCTCAAGCTAGTCCACACTTGCTTCTCTAGGGACAAATGTTGGAAAACCATTAATATCATATAATTTAGCAGTTGCATATATTTAAGATTTTGCTTTCACGTTCCCACTCAAATTAGCAGTTAGAGTAATTTCTCTTCTTGTGTATTGCGAACCTTACTTGGATGTACGTTGGCCATCTAACTTCTCGACACATTTTATTGTATGTGTCGTTCGAGTTAGAATGATGGAAATGGTTTTAGCCAATATGTTTTATTACTTTTTCCTACACTGGAACAATCATGGGCCAAGCTTGAGCCCATCAAGCCTAACGAATCCGATTGATGTCCCTGCCCACTTGAACCTCTATAAGAACGAGGTCCAGGCTTCTTTAGCCAATGTGGCGTCAGTAGCCACGTCTCCAAACAAATAAAGACATGGTCACATTGCTATATTAAGCTACCTTAGTTGATGCAATGAACTGGGCTGTGGCGAAAGCCCAAAAAACAAAACGAAAAATGGAAAAGTGAAAATGTTTCAAGGTCAAAGTTCGCTTTTTGATCAGCTATTGCGAGCACAGCCAACTCAAGCTCATGACTGCTGCAATTCGAGTGGTCGGGTCAGGTTAACGGCGAGGCCTAACGCATGCAACATTTGTATCTTCCGACTCCATCCCTATCTGACCTTCAACAAAGATTTCTCCAATCCAATTCAATTCTATATTAAACTAAATTTGGTTGGGTTAGGTTAGGGTTATGGAGGGGTAGGAACGGGTCGGATTAATTGGATTATGTAGGTTACTTAGATAATTCGGAATGGAGCATGCTTCATGCTGTCAGTTGTTGCTTGGGCTCATCATGGCTAGCACTCGAGAATGCTCATCCCTTAAGTTATATGGCTAAATGAAATTTTCTTCTGTATATCAACTAGCTCTTCGTAATGTTACTCATCCAAGATTAGGGAATGACTTTGGGCATGATCTTATTTTGAGCAATAGATAAGATGTTAAAGACATAATTTGTGAGTATTTTATATGATATTAATACATTTTAAGTAAGAAGAATGCCCTATTCTAAATTTCTAATCTCACCTATGATTTTTTCCTCCAAAAATACCTTTTCACCTCTCATACAATGCATAACTAATTAATGTTTTAATAAGTCCAACTACTTAAAATTCAAAATTCTACTTTTAAAAAAATAATTAGATTCTAATTACTTTGTTTTAAGGATGAGAGTACAAAAAAAGATACGTGAAAGATCTCACTCTCTCTTTACAATTTATATAAATATAATTAAAATTTCATATTTGTTTCTTTTTAAACGTTCATTGGACGTGTTCAATTTAACCGATGAACGAGTTTAGCGAGTCAATTTCGAGTTACGCCTAACCCAATACAACATGGTTTCACATTTGCCCACATTGTCATGCTTCGCCTCTTGGAAACGCCTTCTCTGCAACGCTACCATGGTTCCAATATGCTCGGCGGCCGTGGCGTTTCTACGATAGCGTTGCTCCCCTCCCGCTCTCTGCGACGATAAGTGCCCGCGGTTTTTTACCAAACAAAAAGGGGTTTAGGGTTTTAGGAGGTTTCAGGATTCCGCTTACCGAGTGTCCGAATTAGGGTCTCTAATAGGAGGAGTTCGATGTGGGCGCTTCGAAGAGCTTCAAACCCTTTGAGGTGATCCTCTCCCCTTGCCATTTCTCCTTTCTGCTGCTCTCTCTTCAGAACATTATTCCAAAAGAAGCCCTTTTGAATCTTTTTTGGTGATGTTGTTGAACTAAGAACTGGATCTTGGGATATTTTCTTCCACGCATTTGATCATTAATTTCTTAACTCTATTAGGAGCCGCGTTGGTGCGTGCGTTTGGGTTCTACCTCTATTGAGTTTTGTGTTCAAATTGTTTTTGTTTCTCATTACAGGCTAAATTTATATTCTTGATTTTTCAGTGGGTGGTTTTTACATTTTCTTGAAGTGTAGCACAGTCTTTTAATCATTCTTTTGTAATTATACTCCTCTTCCTTTGGTCTTATGTGATTAGGCAGAGGCAAGAATAGCATATCGGATTCATGAGATATAATTTTGGTTCCTTATGTTGTATCCGATCGTTATTAAAAAAAAAAAAAAACAAATTTGCTATGTGTGTGGCTTATAGAATAAGTGATATGATGGGGCCAACTGAATTTTATTTGAATTTTTTCCATATCATTTCATTTTGCCCCCTATTTTCTTTATTTGAAGATCATTTGTAACATGATCAAGATATTAGTATTCTAAAATGAGAATTTGCTTGATGCCTACTGTGCATATTACCGACCAGACAAAAGTGATGCCTTCCTGGCGTGGCTGTTCACTAATGGATTTCATTGTGAGGGAGCACTAATGACTACATATTAGTGTGCATGTGCCTAAATCCTATTGCTTTATCTCATGCTAAGAACTAAAGAGCAGGGATTAGTAGATTTGTATCAAGTCCATCTTTGTAAAACTGAATCACCTCCTGCCATTCTCTCATAGTCTATCTTAAAATGACAATCACTTTGATTGCTGTTCCTAACTTCCTTCTTGCATTTATTCTTATCTGTTTTGTGGAAACCCATGGTTGCACACTTGATTGCTTTAAATATAGTTCCGATTGTTTTGCATGGCACAACAGTTGTGTGCCGGTTCATCTTATTGAAGCTTATGTTATACTCTTTTTAATTTTTTTTTCAATGAAACTCTCCATAATATTTTCAGGTACCATATTCCACATGGTGCAGTTGCTCAAGCCTTTTGTTCTAAGTTGGATACACAGCGTGGTAGCTTAAAGCATGGACATTGGGATTATGAGTTATATGGAAATACTGCTGCCTTTGTTTTACCAAATTTCTTTCCCCATGGACCATCTCTTTCTGCAATGCCTTCTCTCGGGATTAGAAACCTCTCTTCGCAGGCTGGAGCCACGACCAGTGACAGTGAGGTGGACGATGGTTTTTCTGATCTAGATTCACCTCCGGAAACTGATAAAATTGGTACTATTGTAGACAAGGAGGATAATGATGAGTTTGTCTCTGAACGAGAGATCTCCGGAGATGAGTCGAAAGTAGATTCAGCAGAAGTTGGTGATTGCTCCCTTCGTTTGTCAGATAGCAAATCACAATCAAATGGTAAAAAGGAACCCAGAAGAAGAAGCGTGGCATCTCCATTTTTCAAGGTTGTAATGGAAGCTCCACGACAGTCTTTTAATGATGCTCTTAATAAATGGGTGGAAGCAGGTAATTCATTGGGACGGGATGAGATTTCCATGATCGTGCAGAATCTTCGGAAAAGGAGGTTTTATGGAAAGGCCTTGCAGGTGCTCGATTATTTCTTAGCTAAGATTCTGATATGTATGATTTTAGACGTGTTAAGTACGTGATTACTGCACTGCATGAGAATTATCTGTGATCGTGCTAGCTGGTTCTTCTAATTTAATTCTACATGTCATTGTGTATTACTTCAAGTGTTTTTTGCTGCTATGTTTGGCATCAAATAATAACACTGTTATATGATGCTTGTTTGCTCAACAAGGACCTGAAAGGAATTATATAATAACTACAAAATTCTTTGCTGGAAGCATGATAAATATTTTTATTTCATCCATATATGTATAGACAGTTGGAAACAAAAAATTACAAGTGAGAAAAAGAAACTCGCATAAATAGGAAAACAGTATGCTGCTGCATTTCTTGAACTCAGATGAGAGAGCTTAAAAAATGAATGAGAAAAGAAATTAACACTCTCTTAGCTCTTCCTCCTTCCTGCTTCCTTGTCTAAGGATGATAAGAAACTTTCATATGCTAAGCCTTATAGATCAGACTCCTTGCCTTAAATAGATGGTAGGATCTCTCTACTTCAACTCTTCATCAGAGATCAAACACCATGCCTTATCAACATAACTATTATTTTCCTCCTTTGAGACTCTGCCTACGATTGTCACCATTAGACCACCATGATTTGCTGGTGGAAACACCTGTCTCTTTCTACTTTTTCCACCTATCATACTTCTTTTCCTATTTTCCCACAAGCTTAATATTTTTCTTTAAAAACCGGGCAGACCACTTTACTCTGTACCTTGGCCATTAATAAAATTACATGATCTGCTGAGTTCACTGAAAAATCATCCATGGGTGAAATAGAAGTGGTTTAGTAGTGATACTTTCTCAACCTTCATCTTCCTAAGTCCTAATGTAAATTTTTTGTAGAGGCCCACTTCCTTTTCTATTTTTTTAGCAAAGTATTTTAATTTAAATAAATCTGGTTTGGCTTATGTGATTAGGTTTAAATTGACTGAGTAATATCTTGGATTGGTTTCAGTAGGAAGGTCAAAAAAAATTTGGCATAAACAAAAGGATTATCAAATAAGATTTGCATGAAAATGACATGCTCCAAAATGATCATATTCAATATCTCATTCTCATCTCTCAAGTAACTTGTGCAGATATTTTCATTAAATATATGTTGTGTGCTTGAAGGTTTGTCTTATGGCATTTTGCAACAAGTTCAATGTAAAGGAAAGGGGAAAACTTGCTTGACATCAATAGGATTGCTACCAAGGTGGTCAAGAGCAAAAGGTGCGCTTAAGGCAATAGGACCCTTATATTGCCTGAGTCGCAAGGCACTAGAAAGGTGCTCTTTTATAGGAAGCAAGACACTAGTTTGGAAAAGTTCGATAAATATAATAGAAATAAATACTTTATGTATGTAAAAGCTATAAAGATTGGTTATTCAAGTTTCAATATCAAAAATCATAATTGTCTTGTACATCAGATATCATGTTTCACATCTTTCAAAAGATCACGTCGAAATACCACTTCCCATATCATGTTTTTAAACAAAAGTTAGCAAAAAGAAACTACCAGATATCCTTAAGTAGCTTCAAAATTAACATGATTGCAAAACGCCACGTCCCAAAACATGTCTGATGTTCCTAAACAAAACATAATCTAAAAAAGGTAAATCACTGAATATCCTAGAGTAGCCCTTTACCTATAAGAACTCCAAAGAACAAAATAATGCTCAAGGTAAAGCTAACAAAGCTCTAAAATAATGGGCAAATAAGGAACATTAAAATAATGTTGGGCATAGAAGAGGTGCTTGCTCGAACACCTCTAACTTTGTCCCAGGCGCTCACCTAGGCATTGCCTTGGTGAACTCAGTTTGCTTGGGGACTGTCGAGGCACTCAAGGGCTTCCTCACCTCGTCTACGTGCCTAGGCAAGTGCTAGGAGCACCTTTGACAATATTGCTGCTATCATTCAAGCAAGCAGTGCAACTTTTCTGTTAGTCCAACTACAAAACCTAATTTGAAGCATTTCATTTTTTTGACATCTAATTGCGAGATTTTTGACAAATGATAATATTATCCTAAGTGGGCTGTTTAGTTTAAATAGCAAGCAGAAGGCTTGTAATTATAATTTCTGGTCCTATTTAGGGTCCACAGTAGGCACAACCCAAGCCCTTTGTCTTGCCTTGCATCATCTGTACTTCTGAGATATGCTGAACATCAATAATAACATCCACCATTCTCTACTTTGTGGTCTATAATTTTTATTTTCAGAAAAGTTTTTGATGTGATAAGCTTTAAACATAATCAGGAATGATATAACTGCAGATGGCATATTGCAGGGGACTTTAAGTTTTTTCCCTGGGTTTATTTCAATTCTTATCATCCAATGTAGGAAAGGAAGTGCTATCGTTTTATTATAACTTTTTTAATGAGAACCATTTCTTTTACTCCCAAGTCATCATTGGTTTGATTTCTATGGTGAGAAGGGCAGATACATACACATGGATAGATACGTATGTACACATACATATATACATGCACGCACGCACACACGCACACATTTATGTTATAGTCATTGTTATTGTTTTAGTATACTGTTATCATTTTTCTTTTGATTGCAGTTTTCATCTTGTATTTTCACATTTATATGTATTCTTTTCAAGTTTTTTAGATTGCTTTTATGTTATCTTGCACCATCTTTTTATCATCTATAAGTGTAATTATTTAGAAGCATATATCAAAGATAGGCTTCCTAGCCTCCATTTGGCCTGGACTATTGGTCATGCACAATTTACATCAAGCTGATCCCTTCTATCTGCCCGCTGATCTCAGTTAGAACATTTTTGTTTAGGAGGCTTGATGTCAGATTTGGAGCAGGTTTTTAGTTACATTCACAACATGAAATTGACCATAGGAAATTGATTCTTGATTGATTGGATAAAGGTGGCTGCTTATGTGTATGCATATTCCAATACATTAGGGAGTGTGGCCCTCTGCCTGTTTTATGAGGAATGAGGATAGCACATAACTTAAAGCAGATAAAGTAAATGTACAATTTGCTTTTTCAAACCATGGATGGATAATTCATGGCATCAAACCTTCCCAATACCACATTTTCCCTCAACTGCTATTGCATCTACCACTTTGAGCTCTGGTCAACATGTAATTTATGATCCCATCATTAGATCTTGTTCTGACACCATTTCTTATTTCCCTTCCTCTCCTTTAAGACTTGATTATAGTTATGTTTGCTTTTAGCTATTTATTGGATTTAACCAAAGTCCCCTTCTTGAACTCAAGGTTTTCATCTTGGCCAAGATTTTGGTTTGCATTGATATCTGGCACCTCGTCCAATGGGCCAATATAAACTGATGAATCCGAATATCTCAATGACCTTTTTACTTCCTTAATATATCTTTAACTTATAAATTTCAAAATCAATGCCTTGATATAATTGCTAATCTTCGATTTACCATACTGGGTAAGATTTTGATATTTCGGTCCTAAAAATTATTGGCTGAGACCGTTGAAAGTCTCAGTTCCTTCCAAATTTTCATACCTTCTGCATCGGCTGAGATAAACCAAGATCTAGGTTCAGTCTCAGCCACCTCTTGGGATAACCAAGATCCCGGCTCTTGAAAACATTGCTGGAACTATTTGAGATTTCGATGAGGTTACAAACAATTATCTGTAAATTTAGCGCCTGTTTGCTTGGCTTTTGTTTTCAAAAACCCAAGAAGAGAAATAAATTAGGTCAAAAAGCTTGTATAATGAAACCTTTTTATTTTTGAAATTATTTGTAGAATCTTTAGAGCTTTTGGAAGCAAGGATATATTGCTTTCAGATGAGAAAGTGAGAATAAAAGCAAGAAATAGCAGAAGTTTTGTGCAAATCCTCTATTCAACATCAATTTCCATGTGATATTTCACTAATCTGGGGAGAAACAAAAAGACAACAACAACAACAATGCGGACCAGGCCCTTAGCTTTTTATGTATCCAAAATTCCAGGCATTGTCAAGTATATTGGGAGTATGTATCATTGAACCGCTGAGCTACCAATTTCTTAAATTATGACTACCTACCTATCTTCATTAATCGTGTAATCCGACATTGGAAATTATCATGTACAATGTCTTTCTACAGTTTATATAGTTCAATGTTATAGACCTGCAGCATAGTATTTGTCGTTTATTGGTCAACTGCCTATTATCACTTTTAGCTTAAAACAAACCCTTTTCACATTATTTTGCAGTTCTTGGAGTGGGTGGAAGCAAGTAAGCGTCTCGATTTTGTAGAGCGAGATTATGCTTCACGTCTAGATTTGGTTGCTAAAGTACATGGTCTTCAAAAAGCTGAAAAGTACATTAACATGATTCCAGAATCCTTCAGTGGTGAGATTATATACAGAACTCTTCTAGCCAATTATGTGTCTACGGGGAATATCAAGAAATCTGAGGAAGTTTTCAACAAAATAAGAGACCATGGTTTGCCAATTACTACATTTTCTTGCAACCAACTACTCTTGCTATATAAAAGAGTTGACCGGAAGAAGATGGTTGATGTTCTTATGATGATGGAAAAGGAAAATATCAAACCATCTTCCTTCACATACAGACTCTTGATAGACACAAAAGGCCGCACAAATGACATAACAGGTATGGAACAAATTGTGGAGAAGATGAAGGCCGAAGGAGTGGAGCTTGATTTAGCAACCCAAGCTATGATTGCTAAGCACTATATCTTTGGAGGGTTGAACGAGAAAGCAGAAGCAACCCTGAAGGAGATGGAGGGTAATGACATTAAAGAGAACCGCAATGCCTGCAAAGTTCTTCTTCCTCTGTATGCTGCTCTGGGCAAAGCAGAAGATGTGGGGAGGATCTGGAAAGTTTGCGAGGCTAATCCCCGCCTTGAGGAGTGTTTAGCTGCCGTTGAAGCTTGGGGGAAGCTAGGGCATGTGGAAGATGCCGAGGAAGTCTTCGAGAACATGTTGAAGACATGGAAGAATCTCTCTTCAAAATATTACAATGCTTTACTGAAGGTTTATGCAGACCATAAACTTTTGTCCAAGGGTAAGGAACTGGCCAAGAGGATGTCGGATGCTGGGTGCAGGATTGGACCTTTAACATGGGATGCACTTGTGAAGCTTTACGTGGAGGCCGGCGAGGTGGAGAAAGCTGACTCAATATTACAGAAGGCAGCTCAACAGAATCTGATTAGGCCTCTCTATAGCTCGTACATGGCTGTCTTGGACGAGTACTCAAAGAGGGGCAACATCCATAATGCTGAGAAGATATTTCACAGGTTGAAACAGAGTGGGTACACCATGAGGATGACACAGTATAAGTTGTTGCTTGAGGCCTACATAAATGGCAAAACTCCGGCTTACGGGTTTCGGGAGAGGATGAAAGCTGATAATGTGTTCCCCAACAAGCAGGTGGCAGCACAATTGGAAGCTGTTGATGCTTTTAGAAAGACGCATATTTCAGAACTACTTGATTGAGAAACATTGTGTTATTCAGGCAGATGTCATCGTTTATAATGATGTCTTATTTTCTCTCGAGTATCACTTATTTTTGCAATGTAAAAAAATCATTTTAATGTGGTCTGCTGTGGTTACAAGTTTACAACCATTTGCTCATGCCCTACCTTTCGCATGAGCTTCGGGGCGCTGATAAGAAGCAAGGGACTTCTGCAATGCTTCCAGGTCTCAATAGTCTCCATCTCGCGGCAAAACTGCACTGTCAAAACCAGGCTATTGAGAGACCAAAGTGTTAATGGAAGGAAGCAATTGGATAGCCCTCCTCTCCTTGCAAGCAAAGATCCTGGGATTCCTTTTAAACCATATCTCATTTTAGGAGATAGCTTCTCCTCCAATTAAAATACTTTGCGTTCCTTTTAACTCCACGTTACACAACAGTATAAAGTCCACCATCCCTGTCCTAACTACATTATATATGGATGCAAGGCAGTGCAAACGTACAGGTACAACCCAACAAATATATAAAAAATATCTAACTACTTTTCCTGTTACAAGAGTTATCAATAAATTGACACTTGGAATCCATTCAAATTATAAATTTTGTTACTATTAATATTTATATATAAAAAAAAAGGCTCGGTACCTAAAAGAATTTACCCAGCATTTCCCCTCCATATTTGGCTATTTATGTAAATTTTGGCCTATAACCAGTTGAATCGGTTGCTAACTTTTTCTCCTTCAAACCATGTTCCTGTGAGTTACCGTTAGTTTTAGGTATTTCTTCCAATTTTGATGCCAGGGCAGAGGTCTTATATGATGAGGCCGGAGCAGAGCCAGAACGCCCAACAAGAGAGCAAGGGTTGCATTGCTGTGGATGGTGAGGAAGGCATCAATCTAAAATTTAACTATAGCAGCATCTTTATAAGGACTGGCTCCCAACTATAGATATTTGATCGAATTGCTTTCGATCGCCATTTTTCTTTAAGACTCAAAGAAATAATAGTGTTTTGATGATGTTTTGTAAAAGGAAGGAGAGATGCAGATAATGAACAATAGATGCATGCTCATATGCACGTTTGCGGTGGGTGGCGACGGTGCGTGCGCATGTGTTATAGAAAGCTCATCTCAACGTATAGAGTTTTCTATCATGAGATATCTAACTCAGCACAACTCGATATATAAAGTGTGTTAAGTGAGTCTTACTATCAAATATAAGATTTAAGATCAAGGGAAGTTGAAGAACTTTAAAACACTAAAACGGAAATAACCAACGGCGTCTCAGGGAGGTCTCTAGCGGCGAGGATATGGAGGGATGTAATAGGACGAGAAAACCGGAGGAATGGGAGAGTAGGATAAAAGAGAAGACAAAAAAAAAAAAAACTCTTTTGTAAAAAAGTTCTATATCTAAATAAAATTGTATGTGCATCATTCAAGATTATCTATTGATATAATAAATAGGTAATCAAGGATTATCATATAATTTTATTATTTCTTACCTCTAGCCTCCAGGCATGGAATCAATTCTCTTTGCAACATTGTAATCGCCACTAAATCCGTTAGTGCATGGTAAAAGCTAAGTTGTACTAGGCTGGTGAGAAACTACTCCTTCTTTCAGACTGCTAATGTGTATCGGAAGATTACTTGTCTCCTTGTAATTGGATCCCAAGTTTTTGAAATGTTCCAAATTCCACTTGAGCATCCAAATCTAGATCAATACCAGCTCCGAACAAGATTCTAGCACCATGCCAAATGTGTTCAAAAAAGAAGAGTGAAGCAAACGTAGCATGCCCAAAGGTGAACCAATCCTTTGGATTGCTACGAAAAACACCATCGGATTTCAAAGTAGCCCGATCTAATTCAAAAATTTCACCTAATTGAACACGTCTAGCGTATTTTTTTTACAGTAATAGAACAGTAGATGGATATGGTCTGGTATCACTTTCCATCTATATGCGATTTTTTTTTTTTTTTTTTGACTCGGCTGATTGAACTTATGTTAGATCGGCATGAGCAATCGTTACTCGACTATATATATATATATATATATATATATATATATATATATATATATATATATATATATATATATATATATATATATATATATATATATATATATATATATATATATATATTAGCCATAGCTAAAATCACACTCGACATCCTTCTTTACCTATCCAGCCTAGAGCTCTTTTTTTTTAGCTCTACCACTTTTGCTTAAAATAAAAGGCCTTTTTAGTGTTGCTAAAAGAGTGGGAGTTGGTGGAGGAAACTCCAGGCCACATCATCCCCTGTGACACCTCTCTGACCCTTTTTCTGCGGAAACGTCTCCGCTATCCCCCACCACAGGGAGAGAGAAAGAGAGAGGGAGAGAGAAGCCTCTCCCTCCTCCATTAAACCCAATTAAAACCCTCTGCTCTCTTTGTAAGAATACACTCGAAAAGGTCCCTACTTTTTAATACCAATCCCCCCCAATCCTCCGTCTGCGCTCCCCAGTCCGAGAGAAAACCCATGGATTCCAGCAGCCCCCTTCCTCTCCCTGGTTCTCCTTTCCCTCTAAACCCCGCGGACTTCCCCAATTTCCCACCATTGCCACTGTCCGAAGAGCTCAAGTACCTGTGCGCAGACCTCACTCTCCCCCCGGATTTCTACAATGTGGGATCCCCATCCGCCATGGATCCACAGGTGAGCTCTGATTTCGGCTTTCCTGTTAGCAAAGACGCTGTTTTTCCTTTTGATCCCGCGGTTTCTGTGGAAGATTTGGAGTTCATCGATGCCCAGTTGGAGTTTAGGGTTCATGACAATGTCGTCCAAGGCGACATTTTTCCTCAAAATCCAAATGTGGGTTATGTCGAGGCTGGAGAGTCCTATCTAACCCCCCCAAACACAGCGCAGAATGCTGAATTCAAAGACTTGGCAAAAAGCCAGAAAATTAATGGTTTGCGAGAGGGGAAGAAGGCTTTAAAGGTAGCTACAGTATCAGTCGACATGATTCGGAACAGGAGGCCATTTAAATGCATGCATGGAGGGTGCGAGAAGACGTTCAAGAATGCGCAAACCTTGTCGATGCATTGCAGAACGCACGATAAGAATATGAGTGATGTGTTGGCGACGAGCGCTGTGAAGGCTGGGCAGAACAAGAAGATCCCATGCCGGTGCCCGGTCTGCGGCAGGATCTTTGTGGGGTTATATGAATTGAGGCGGCATTTCGGGAGGAAGCATTCGGAGGGCGAGAAGATGCACAATTGTAAGAAGTGTGGGAAGAAATTCTACATTGAGGTGGATTTGAGGGACCATGAGAAGCTGTGTGGGGAGATGGTTGGGTGCAAATGTGGGTTGAAATTTGCATTCAAGTGCAACCTTCAGGCCCATAAGAGAACACACCCGGAATGCGTCGGAAAGCCATCGAATTCTCCAGAGCATAGAAATGTTGAGAAGGATCAGAGTTCAAGCACCCCATCCCTTGGGCTCATGGGGATGAAGTTGGAAGATATTTGGACTCTTGGTTGCCGCGCTCGGCTTGATGCACTTGTGCCTGCAGTTGTCAAGAAGTAAGGCTTTAACTGTTGGTAGAATTTATGCAGAGATATTTCTGGGAAGCTGTGAGTGGTTTCAATTTGAAGCAGATTCATGCCCTCGTTTTTCTTTTAGAACCAAGAGATTTTAGTTCTAGATGCAATTATGAATTCTAATCATGAAAGCAATGTCAATTTCATCATATTGCAGAACCAGGATCATTTTGATATATAACAGTATCTTGTAATTTTGATCTTAGGATGCCATCATGCTTGGTTTCCTATCTTATATATGTTATTGACATCATAAGAGAACCACGTATCAATCGCTTCTTTGAGCATTTGTATACTGGTAGCTTAATCTATCTGCAACTTCTTTTGATGTTATGATTTCATAAATTGTATTATAACTCCTTATAAGCTGCATCATATCCTTGATCTCAAAGCTACAAATATTTTTGCCAGCCAACTAAAGTGCAGGCTGAACCCCATTATGTTTGGGTTGGTGGTGAATGAGAAGATTGTCATACTCAGATTAACTATCCTTTGGCATGTTATTGCCTTCGTATATGGATGTGGGACATCAAGGGATCTTGCATGGATGCAAGCTGTTTGTGGAGCATAATTGTTTGTATGAAGCTACTTTTAAGGATCTGATGATGTAGCTTATAGTCATGCATCACAGGCATGTCTAATAATCCTCCACTAAATGATTTTAAGATATACATAATGCAGCTGAGAATATAAGAGACAGGAGATTGTCTTACAGAGTAAGACATGCTTTTATGGTTACGATTGTTGATTATAAGGCCGCGAACACGTCTTATGCACTATACCTAGGCTGCAGATCTTATAATTACAATGATTACTTCTAGATTTTGTTTGTTTCGGTATTAAAATCTAAGAGAATGAAAATTCAACATTCTTAACAATTATCAGTGTATTATGTTCTTGTACTTCTCTGTCCCTTTTTTCAAGAGCCTTCATGCATGACTAAAATTAAATCTGAATGCTTATCACTAAACACAAGTTGCAAATGTGATTGCACAAAATGCGATCATACCTAGTATGTTTTTCTTTGAGGAATATACCTGGCCTCTCTTTCTTACTCTTCGTCACTGTGGTTCTCTTTTCTTAATATGTTGTGTTTCAGCAGCATGATGCAGATGCCATGAAGCATGCTTATAGGATCAGTGCATCATTCAAGAGAATAATGGAAAACTTGACACTTAGGAATGTTGCTGAAGCTTTTGTCCATTTCAAACAATATGATCGGATTTCTCAGCAGTACATAAATAGCAGGCTACATGATTAACCTCACATATAGTTTTACAATGTCAGTCATTGAACATTGCTCCTGCTTGGGCACATTGCTTAGGTTTGTTTCGCCAGATTATTTATTCAAGGAATCAATGCCAAACTTTATTTTCACCTTTTAAGTTCCAGATAATTTGCATCTTTTTTCGTTTGGTAGATTCTCATATCTACAGCTGAAAAGGATATCCTCTTCTAGCGCTGACAGAAATAAGCACATAAGTACAGTGGTATCACTACTAGTTATTAATAAGCACATTAGCAGCCTATGCAAATACCAAATGTTCCAATGAAGTGTTAAAAACCCATTAGTTATCTATGAAACTAATGTGGATTTGCCGTGTTTTGTATCTTGACTCAGTTGGTTGTACTCACGCAACATTAACGTGAGAGACCATTTTACCAAAAAAAAAAAAAAAAAACTAATGTGGATTTAGAAGGTGGAGCAAGTCATTAGCATGAACAGAAAAATAGTTTACAGGTCAGGCATAATGTTTGAAGAAATCCTGCTCTTCCTTGTTATTCCAGATGTTTCTAGGCACGAGCAAGGATGTGATTTGAGATCTAAACACTTTGTATAACTTCCGGTGGAAAAGGGCAGGGTTTGAACTTCGAGTGCGGCCGATCGGATGGCATCGAGATTAAGAGTTATACTTATGTTTGATACTGATTGGTGTTGTCTAATGTAGGCCTTGTAAGTTGCCGGTTTGAAAAATAAATAGGAAAAAAAAAAAAACTAGATGACTGGGAACAACTTCCAGCAATTTTAAGAATTCTGCCCTTGGCACCTTCAGCAGAACAGGGGCTGTTAAATGTTCATGATGGCATTACCATCATCCCAATCTGAGAATCTACATATCCCTGAGGTTTTGATTGAGTTGGGCTTCTCCCATTTGCTGGTGGATCCGTGGTACAAAAGTTGGGCAGACTAGCACCTGTAATTCCAGCCTCAAGAGGAGCAGATGAAGGAAGAGAAATATATTTTGAACATGAGATGCGAAAATAAGAGGATGAAAGTTCTTTTTTTTTTCTTTCTCCCAATCTCTCCATTTCTAAAGAGTTGAAGGAGATTGGAGAGAATATGCTTTTTCTCCATTTCTCTTCTCTTCTCTCCTCTCCTATCTAACTATGCAAATTAAGGATTTTAAATTTCTATTCTCTTCTCTTCTTTTTAAATTTCTCACCAAACAAGAGTAAATGGATTTATTTTATCCCCTAACCAAATGGGTGGTTTGTATTTTCTTTCTTCTTCTCTCGGATTCTCTTAATCCAAAAAGGATTTTAGGTTTAAGAGATGCAAATCCTATCTAGACTCACAATTGTTATAAGGATGATGTCAACTTTTAAGATGTCAAGCAATTTCAGTTGGAGTAACTAAATTAAGGATAAACTTACTTATTTTGTTTTAAATTATAAAAAATAAATCAGGTTCCATCCTCATAAAATAGTTAATGGTGTTTTTTTTTCTTTTGCTGAAACAGATGTATTATACAGTACGAGTACAAATATAACCAAAAAAGTTAAAAAACAACAGATTCCGAAGTGCACTGAGCAACTCCCCTACTCCAACCCAAAGAGTATCTCTGAAGTGGTTGGCTAGATATGAGGCCATCCAATTCGCTGTCCTATTCATCTCAATGGTGCTTTTTACAATATTTATTTTGTTAAAGGATGTTGAGCAGGAGTAGATGGGCCTTTGTAGCCCACTCAAAGAAGTCCTCTTGGCCCAAACGGAAACTTACATCCCACTGTAGTGGACTTGCACGTCAGGCCGTTACCTTCTTCATCTCACCCGCGCGCGCTCGCACCCAAAGGGCCGGGTTTTCTATCAAACATAGAGAAGGCAGGAAGGCGGACGAAGAGCGGGAGATGGCAGCCACGTTGAGACCGGCGATCCTTCGCCACATCCGAATCCCCGTCCAAACCCTAGCTCGATCGAGGCGTCTCCCATGCCTCGATCCACTCCCGGCCTCGATGATCCGATCCATGTCCTCCCATGGCGACGACCATCTCACCAGGGAGGAGGTCGTCGAGCGGGTCCTCGACGTCGTCAAGAGCTTCCCCAAGGTCGATCCTTCCATGGTCCGCCCGCAGTCCTAACTAACCCTAATCCGAGATTCTCTTCATCCCTACTTTTCGTTCCTAAATCTCGCTCCTTTTTGCCCTCTGAGCGGTCTCAGGTGACGCCTGACGTCCATTTCCAGAAGGATTTGGGCCTGGATAGCTTGGATAATGTGGAGATCGTGATGGCGTTGGAGGAGGAATTCAAGCTGGAGATACCGGACAAGGAGGCGGACAAGATCGATTCGTGTAGCCTGGCCATTGAGTACGTCTCTAATCATCCCATGGCGGTTTAATTTGGAGGAAAACTGGGGTAAGATTGTGTTACTTGTATTTTTTTCACCTTTTGTCTGGAACTTGAGGAACAGCTGCTCTCCATGGTTTAGAATTGTCTCCTGAAGAATTGGACCCTAGAGTGGATGGGAAATAAGCATTTCCATGTCTAAAGAACTAATTTAATGCACAGTTTGGAGCTGGGCGTTGTTAACTTCCATTAAAGTTGGCATCTTGAGAATGTCTTTCTGATTTCATCGAATTCTTCTGGTTTTTTTTCTCTTGCTTATTGTTATCATTTCGTGTATACACATATATAAAATCTTTATGCTTTGAGATGGATCGAGAATGGAAGTTTGATTCACACTGATAGGTTGAACTTCATCAGATATGTTGCTTAATAGTGTAAGGTGCGGATTCACTTTGAGGAGTTTCAATGGATTCTACTGTGTTGCTCTCTAAATCTTCATCTCTTTTCCATATTATGATTGGCCTGATCCTACGCATGTAATATCTTTGTCAAATGTCATGTTTTGTCATGTCTTCTTGAGGCATAGGGTCGATCAAGTGATGTTTATTCCTTAAGCAAAAACCCTAGCAGCCCATGATTGCTGTACAGCACATGCCAGCTCAATGTGCTCTCTGCATGCATATTTTCATTCATATGATTTTGTGCATGTACCGTGGATTCTATTTGTGTTCTTCACATGCATCTCTTTTTGTGGTTCCATACACAAGGGTGTGAATCCTTTGGCTTTTAGGGTTTATGTTATAGAAAAATTTGAACCAGTTCCAAATATTGATTTTCAACTTTCATGTCAGAAAGCCTATAACCACTGTAATGGGACATTTACAAATGCTTGGTGTGATATGCCTCTTCTTTAAGATTGCTGCCATTGAATTAAATCCTCTCTTTATACTTAACCTCTACCAAACCATCCACTTTAGTTTGAAACCTTCTTTGTATTTTTGGTACCTGTTTATCTCAATTTATTTTTTTCCTAACTGAAACCCTTTGCTCTTCCCTTCGTTTTATTCATTTGAGGGTTGCAATATTAAGCTTAGTGAACTAAGTGTTGTCTTTGTAGTGGAATTGTAGCATTTGGAGCTCCCTTTTGGGGTAGTCTGCTATTTCTTGGTTCCTCCTACAATTCTATATTGCCATGGAATCCAATTCTCTACAAATTCCATTCATGTATATGGTTGCTTATTCTTGCTCCTCTTTTCTAAACTATATTATATATATATATATATATATATATATATATATATATATATATATATATATATATATATATTGGCACTCAGTCCTATTTAGATCATTCTTTTACTATACTTTGAATCTTTACCAATTGCCATCATGACCTTCTCTTTATTAGGCAACATACTTCTGTTAATGCAAGTTATGGCTTGTAGTTTTTCGTTTTGAGCACATTTACATGCTTGACACTTGTCTTTTGCGGTCCTCTGTCCACTCATCACCTCATGTTTGTCCAATTATACTGTCAGCATGCATTCTCTTGATCACCATCTTTTGTAATTTAACATGATATATTTTGTTGTCTGTCGTGTATTTCTGAATCTTCTTAACCCCACTGTTCATGATTTATATTCCTGGAGTGTCATTGAACCATCTTGCTTCATGTTTTATTTAACCTTTTAGGCATTTTCAAGCCTGTTCTCTCAATGTATTACTCCATTTCATGAAGTCACCTGTAGTTATTGTTGGCTCTACAGTTGCTGTTTCTTTGGATGAGACCAAACCCAAAACTGACCATAACCTTAGCCGAATCCAACTACCACCTGGCTCAACCCGACCCGAATAGACAAATAAATTAGTGAGTAACTTTTGGGTAACCATATCTTCAACTTTGCTAAGCTTCAGAATTTTGTGAGTGTAGACCCCAACCCAACACAATATTAATCCACTGGGAATACCCCAAACGTTTCCAAAATGTTAAAATCCCTGACTTGACCCAATCGGACATTAACCTGAGCCAACTCGAATTTAACTTAATTGGGGTTGGTTGGGTTGGGCTAGAGAAGTCCAATCAATATTGGGTTGAGTTGGTTTAGGGTTATATAAAGGTTGGTTTGGATTAGGGTTACCATGAATTCTGAGCCAACTTGCCTGAGTTGCAGCCCTATTGAGCACAAAACTTTGATGAAGCTATAGGTGAAGAGGTGTGTGGTGTATTAGAATGTAATCAATACAACCCTACCATTGTTCATCTCTTGTCTGCAACAAAAGTTTTGCCTTGGAATCATTATTGGTTGAAATTGTTCGAGAATTGTGGCAGGCTAAATTTATATGTCCAATCTTTGGAGGGATTATTATGGTAGGTCCTAATGCTGGTTTCATTTGAGGCAGTTGTGAAAACATATTTCCATTCAAATGGCTGGTCTCTAGTAAATATTATTTTGGTGGACCCGTTTTTGGCCATGATTTGTGCCTTTAAGTTGATTAACGCTAGAGCCTTTGCTCTGCTGTTCTTGTAGGCATAATTCACTCTTTGCTAAGAATAGGTGCCATTCCAATTCTTGGGTTCAAGTTTTCTCAAAATGTTCAATAGGTTGACTTTGTTTTCTATTACTCACTCACTTCGGCCATATTCTGCCTCTATTTCTTGGTCTTCTGAGATCCAGCTCACCTTTAAGACACTTATTAGTTTTGTTTTTTTTTATTGACGGTGTTTAGTTTTAAGTTTTTTTTTGTATGAATACCCTTCTAAATATTGGATTTTACATGAATACCCTTTCAAAATTGATATTTGCATATACATACCCTCATAAAACACTTGTTTTGTCATTCTACCCTTTTTTTTGTTTTTGTTTGTGCATATGTGCCCATTGTATCTAATGATGTTAAAAAATTAACGGTTTCAAATTAAAATTACTAAAATATCCTTAATGTATATACATGTAAATAGATCGCGATCCAGAAGAAGACATGGACAATAGTGTAATTTTAAAATTTTATTTTATTTTTAATTAATATTAATATGATTTTTTTTAACACCGTTAGAGCAACCGTTATATTACGGGTATTTGTACAATAACGGAGTTTTACGAGGGTATACATGCAAATATCAATTTTAGAAGGATATTCATATAAAATTTGATATTTAGAAAGGTATCCATGCAAAAAAATTCTAGTTTTAACAATAATAAAAGGAATACCGAGTTTTGTTTTTCTAATCTGACTTATTAGTTTGTTTTCTTACTGACAGTATTTTGTTTTTCTAATCTGTGGCTCCATAACTGTACTGAAGGAAGAAGTTTAAATATTATCCGTGATTGTGAGACTCAAGGGATCATGATGGGCCCTGTTGAATGGATGGTTTAGACTGCATAGATGAGACGATAACCCCATCGCCAGAATTATGCAAAGATCCGAGCAAAATAATTGCGGATGATGGAAATCTGTACCCAAAGCTCCTACCAAGAGATGTATACCGTCTTATCCTGCATACATACAGAGAGGTTGTTTTTATGAACCACATCCATATGATAACGGAAGTAATCTTATTATTGGTGTATGCCAAAAGCTTGGGCTTATAAGTATAATGGTGCGGGTTCCAAGTTTTGGAGCAGCCACTTTGTGAAAAATGCCAAATGTTAGCTTTGCTGCCAATTCATCCCTCCAAAAATCCAGGATTGCATGGACCATAAGTAGGTAATGGTATTTTGACATTGGAAAAATACGAATCCCCCAAATACATGATTGATATTTGAAGATGTTAGCCTTTTCCATTATCATTGTGTATATTTGAAGATGTCAACGGGGTGAATTTGGTGCAGTTTGTGAAAAAATCAAAATCAAAATGCACTACCATCCTCTCAAATTGGGATCAAACAATTTTTGAAATAAAAAAACATAACTGCCATCAAAAGAAATTGCAAGACCGAAACAGAAAAACCGAAAACCATCTCTCTTCGTGGTAGGATTTGCGGCAGTGGACCGTCCCTAGAGGGCTAGGATTATCTGGTAGTTATTTCTACGGAGTTGGTAATTGAGATTTATAATACATATAAAAAAGTATTAAATATTGAGTAGGTTCTATTTTGGGTTGGATAATCATCAAAATCGTAACCAGAATCGGAATCAAATAGTTTCTAATTTTTGAATCCATCATTGAAACAATTCTTATTTAGTTTAATTCCGTTTAATTTGGGGATGGATAAAATATTTGGGTACCTGTTCCTATTTACATCCGTACCCACATTCGGAAATCATAAGGATAGAGGATTAATGATGATTGAATAAGAACTTGGTTGGATGTTTTGGGTATAAAGTTGAGGAAAAAGATATTAAGAGGCTAATATGTATGTCTATTGATACGATGGATATGTTGTTGATACATCTAATTATTGGCTTTAATGCAAAAGCGCAGAAGTATGATGAATAAGTAAGATGATCTTTATTTTTGCCAGTCCGACAATCATGTTATGATTCCAGTGGATAAAATCAATGCTGATGTCCAATAGTAGATCAATATTATTTGCTCAACTTGATCGGCAAGAATTTTTTTATTTTTTAATTTAATATTTTCTTATTTATTTTTTTATATGTTACTTTTTTTTCTCTAAAATTAGGTTTTAATGAAAAGAGGAGCGATACTACGTGAGACAGCATTTTTTCCGTTCCATTGTTTTGAGATACGCGAACATTCTATAACCATGAGGTTGACTGAATCCAGCCTTAGATGTGGCCCGTCAGAATTAAATCTGACTCCTTAATATAAGTTGTTTAAGTTTTCATTTATTTATTTATTATTATTTTTTGGCTTAGGCAGGCATCTCACAGTACACGAGTACGGAGACCCCAATAAAATCAGAAAATAATACATCACGGAGAGTCGTGGATAGCTCTCCTCCCTGCATCCACAAGAGACCACCCAATCTGCGGTCTCATTAGCCTCCTTATAAACATGCCTGGCTAGGAAGACATCTCCATCTCTACTCATGGCCCAAATATCTCGGAGTAGGAGATGGTCCCACTCCGACACCCTCGGACCTTCTTAGATCCACCCTATAACAGCGACCAAGTTGTCTTCTATAATAATGGAGTGAGCCTGCAACATTCATCACGTATTTCGAAGGCCCTCCATGCAGCCCTCAACTCGGTGCTGAGGATAAGTTTTCAAATTTTCAATCCCGTAATAACTCTTATTAGTTTAAAAAATATTTAAATCACACTGAGTCTTTATTAGAAGAAAAAGTTTTCAGTATCGTTGAACTCTTATGACTCCAAATGGGAAAAATAATCCAAATAAAAAGCTCTTCTGGAATTCGGATTTCTACAGTGATACATGCATTGAGAATTTTATGTTTAAAAGCTATCTAAGTTTTCAATGATTTATCAGTGACTTATTTGTTTTAGAAAAACTTATCTACATCAAGCATGTATTAAATTAAACAAATTTTAAATAATTTTAAAAGGAAGACGTATTAGCATCTAATTCAGGTTATTTTTTTGAAAAATTGCACTATGTTAATTTCATACATCTTGCATGATACGGGAGACATCAGGTTACATATACTGAGGTTCTCGAGATCACAGATGATGACTCACGGACGGCTGAGATTACGAAACGTACATGCGAGACACTGATAATACACAACATATTAGAGGTTCGCGCAATTACAGCTGATGATACACGGACGGCCGTGATGCTAACTTCACCTCACACAATCACGGTTGATGATACACGGACGGCCGTGATGCCAACTGGACCTCTCCGGTTTCCGGAGAGGATCCCGCCGACTCGAATCAGTGGGCTCGCGGATCAAAGGCAGATTGAGTAATTAGGTTACCGTTTCTGTCTCGCCTGCTCCGAAATCTCTCCTCTCCCACGACGCGTCGCCATCGCCATTGCCGTCGCGAGCTCTTCCTCTTCCTCCATAGCGCCGACGAAGGACGACGGAAGACGGACGGTGGAAGACGGCCGGCTGCGCCAGGTATGCGCCTTCTCTCTCTCTCTCCTCCCCCTCCCCGTCCCGCTCTGCTCGGTCTTCTCTCACCGCTGGCCGTTGGAGCCCGGAGGCTGGCCCGTTTCTCGTTAGCATATCCTTTAATCTATGGTTTTGGTTGTTTTCTCTTTCGACCCCTATATGTATTTGTCCATAAAGATCGAGATCCGGTCCAGATCTCAGAACGGGAAGTTCCTCGATCAGTGGATTATAGGGTCAGTTTCGATCTATTTCCGTTTTGATGGAAATTCCTTCGTTTTGGTTTGTCGTGTCGAGAGGGTTTGCTCTGTAAATTTCCTCATTTAATTCAGAATATTGATGATCTCTTTTTTTTTTTTGACATTGAGTCCGAAAAGGTTTCATTTCGCTGATCTGGAACTTTGGAGGTGGTTAATCTGCAACAAATATGCATAGTTGTATGATTACACGTGTATCCATAAGTTCTTGATTTTCTTTTTGTAAGGAGCTTCCGGTTTTGGCATTATCTTGTTGGGGTTTTTGAAGTGTCTTTTTTGAGGAAAATTGAAAGGGAGAAAAAGAAAGGAAATTTGTGAATTGCTGTATGAGTTGTTATGTGCAAACTCTGGTTTCAGAGAAAATTGCTGTCTTGGCTGCATTAATGTGAAGGAAAATGAAAGACACGTGAGAGATTGAACGAAAAATGGGATAATGTGTTTCCTTTTCTTTCTTTGGTTACAGAGGAATATAAGGAAGTCATAGAATTTCGTGATTGTTAGCCATGCATATCTTTTACAAGTGTATGTACAAGGAGGCAGAATTGGGGTTTGAGTGCAGGGCAATTTCTAGTGTTGCAGTGGATAAAACGGTCTGTCTTGCGTGGGTAAAGTGTCATCGGTGGTTTGGTCAAAAAGAATAAGGTGTACTTCTTGGGTTTAGTTCATTAAGAGAGATGTGATGAATGCCATGGAACGGTAGAAGGACAAATGGAGAAGTCTGATTAGTTGAAGGAGGGAACGGCGATACAATGTACTTTATTGTTTGTCTGTCATCTGTCAACTTTGTCACTTGTTACATTTTGTTGATGGTATATTTCATTATCAAGTGTGCATGTCATCCTTGTTTGCATGTGGCTTTTTGAAGTTAGATCATTGGTTGTAAGATTCAGTTGGTTGTTTATATTGATGCTTCTATCGAAGGCCACATGGTTCCATCATTTTGTTGCTTTCTGTAGTTATAATCGTTGCCTGTCATGATCCATGCAGTTTCTGTTGATGTCTTACTTGACTTGATAGCAGTCCTGCCTGCTCAAGTCCTTCAACCTTTGCATATTTTGTTCATCAGCTGCTTGGAGCTCTAAACCAAAAGTATTTGGATTAAGACTCAACTTATGACATTACTAGTGGTGCAAGTTGGTAGGATATGGTCAGCCTTGTCTGGTTTGCAACTTGAATCTAACACATTTGTGACCTAGAATAAGGACACGGTTTGGGTGTAGGACTCGTGAAATACACATTTTAGATGCACTAATTGATTTTGCCTCCTATATGGAACCCAAGCTTCGCGCAGTTACAAGTTTATGGTTTTCTGAAGAGGTGTATGGGAGAAGTTAGTTTCACGTCTTATGCTTCAGAAAACATGTGATTAATAGATTCATTCTCTCTCTCTCTCTCTCTCTCTCTCTTTCTGTTTGTATTAACACAATAACAATGTAACTTGACTCTTGTAGTAAAGGAGCTTCCTCACATAACTCACATCATTATTTTTGCGTGCATGGGTATTGGGAATATTATCAAATCTATGGGCTTCTACATGAAAATTTTTGTTTCTGCAAGAAATTCCAGCTTGTTAGCATGTACATTCTATTATGTAGATATTGTTGTAGAGTATTACCAAACCGGCCTAAGGGTTTTGGTGTGTAGACATAGCAAAGGTCATGCTACAGTTGATATTTTTGTCCATTATGATTGACAGTGTAGATAAGGAACTATTAAGACTTCCTACCTTGATGCAGCTAAGATAGTGTCAGAAGACTTATATTTTTTTTCTTTTTCATGTTGAAAAGAAATTTTAATCTACAATAGAATGGGCTGAACCTGGAGAACTGGATTACCTCAATAAATCATGCCTATGGAATGCAGACTAAGAATATTAGACTGTGTTTACTTGCTAGGCAGGCTTTAGATTATGGGCTTGCATTAGACATATATGAAGCTAAAGAGAGGTGTCAATTTGCAAACACTATGGTTTAGACTGATAAATGTAAGCTATTTCCATGTCTTATGTAACATGAGTGTATTGGTAGAACAATTGTTTTCGTTTCCAGTTTTATTTTATGTAATCATTGTCACTGCACCAGGCTTTTTGCAAATCTATTATTTAATCTCATTTTAATATCAACACAATTATCCTGCGGATGTGCAGCGTGTTTATTGATGAAATATTGACAATTTTATGTAGCTGATCTTGGGACACTTTGGATCTGCATAGTACCATGGAATCAAAACAACTTCAGTCATCATCTTCACCACCTGTTGTGGCTCCTGACAATCAAAACTATGCTTCAAATGGGCAAGATGCTTCTGCAAGACAGACACCATCGCTATTTTCTGCTTCTGGCATATCCTCATGGGCTAGAAGGCTCAAAATTCCACAGCCATCGGGCCAAGAGGATTCACAGCCTGGAAATGCGGGAAAGTCCCCATTTGCACGTTTCACTAGTGGTTTTGGATTACATTCATCTCCAAAATCTCCTCAGCAAGATGAGAGTGCTGAGGGTACCTCAACAACCACCCAACCTGGTGTCCTGGGATCGCTGACAAGAGGCTTGGTGGACTCATCTAGAAGTGCAGTAAAGGCTGTACAAGTCAAGGCTCGCCACATAGTTTCTCAGAACAAAAGAAGATATCAGGTGATTTTTCAGCAATTATAAGTTTCAATTAGTTGTCTCTGAGTTTGAAAGCAGTGACCTTTTTTCTTTCAGTTTCTTGTCTATATTGGTTGTACACCTGACACCTGGTTTACTGCTATATTTGTCCATCCTTCTCAAAAAATTATACAATTTCGGGAAATTTAGTTATTTGCTTATTATTAAATAAGGTATTGCTACTATAGCTTAAATATTTAAATAAAATGTCATGGAGAGTGCGAGCAATAGTATATGCATATATGCGTGCACTTTTTGCATAAAAACATGCTTGCTTGCAGACATACATGTATACATCAAAATGACATAATCAGTGTAGTTTATTTCATCATAAACTATTTTCAAGCCTTTTTAGGTTTTTGACCTTTCTGAACAGGTAATTGTAGCTAGTTTAATACCATGAAGTGTTTTCTAGTTTTCTGTGTTTTATAACCTTCCTCAACAAATATTTTCATTTTTGTGCATATTACATTATATATAGCATGGAAAGATTTTTGATTTCAAATGTAGGGATGCCATATACCTATAGCAATTGTGGAGGCTTAAGTATACTCTGAAGAAGCAATTTTATTGCATTAACATGCATGCTAATATTTTTACATATATATTCTTCTTGCTGTCAAATATCTTAGTGTTTTGAAAATTCTGCTTATATATTGTTAGCTCATTTTCATCATATTATTATATATGATCCTATTGGCAACTGTATCTAACCCTCCCGGCACTGTTAAATTATCCAGTTCTTGTCCATCATTTTTCTTTTCTATCTTCTCTTTCCTCGCAGCACTTGTTCATTTCTAGTTTGTAATTGCCCTGTAGTAATATGTTATCCATCCTCAGTTGAAAACTGACCCAACTTTTTTTGATATCTCCTTAGAGTTTCCCTCATATTCAGATACATCCACTTTGTTCTAAGTCTTGTAGTTCTGCGCGGTAGTCTTAAGCCATAATTTGTTGTAGGCCTCAGGTTAATTTTTCCTCTTTCCATTATTCTGCTCTTTTTCTGTAGTGTGGTTGCCATTATTTCCAAGCTATTCTTTTACACCTAAGCTTTAATGCTAGTTTCACTCACAGAGTTTGTCTTATCTCTATCATATACCCTTCAAAAAACACTTCAGTTTGTCCTAGGTTGAGGTGTCTTTGCCACTATGAATGTTAGTT